>NC_134409.1:105574270-105676770 GCF_038048845.1 Mixophyes fleayi
GTTATTCGGCACATAATACTTAGAGAACACGCTGGTATTTAGACAATACATTTTGTAATTGACATGTTGGTGTATCTAGGGGTCAGATTCAGTGTTCATCTCCTCTGGTGTGGTGGATATCTCCTGCTATTGTAATCTGTTCTGGAACTGATCTATTATGCCGGTAGGGTGATTGCTAGGGGTAGGACCATTGATTCATGCAGGCAACTGCAGGTTTCACCAGACCTCACAGTGGTATCCCTTTTCCGATGTGCCAGGTGGTATAGCGGTCTATATTTCTGTGGTTTCCTCAGGGTGCGATTGTTGTCCGTGCCACCTGTGTTCAGTACAGAGTGATAATGGTGCACAGATGTTGTGGGAGTTGTTCAGTTTGGTGACACATTTTACGGTGATGTGTGCGCTACGTCTGGTTCGGCATGGATGCATTTTTGAAGTTAGCTTCAGGGCCAGGTGTGGGCCAGGTGTTGTGGATAGGCTAACTGATGCCCTGTTGCTAGGGTTCTTGGATGCAATTCCATGCATCCAGCAGTTGGACAGGTGGAAGTCAATTACTTTTATGTATGTGTGGCCCTCTCTGCTATCCTGACATTCTGTTCTACCTTTCTGCTCTTTCTGCCTTCCGGTGGCACAGGGCTCTGGTCAGTTATTGCTTTTTGGAAGCAGGGGCATGAAGTGATTTTACCTGATTTCTCCTCTACAAGTGGGCCTGACTGGCTATTGAGGTTTTTTATGGTTTTATCTTCACTTGTGTCTACTGTTCATCTTCTCCTATGTTTTCTTCTCTTGTTTATTTATCCTGCTTGTTTTCTTTTTTTCTGCCTGTTTTTCCTTGCTGCTCCTTTGGGCCATGTCTCCTGCAGCTTTTTGCTCTGTGCAGTTATGGTCTGACACTGTGTTGGACTTCTCCGTTGTGACGTCCTAATGTCTCCCTGTTTGGATCCGACCTGGTGTGGATACATTTCTTATGACCTGACTTGGTCCTCTGCTGGTCCTCTATAGTTCCTCAGGGAATGCAGAGGTTTTTGTCCCTATAGGCAGGTGGTTGACAAGATGCATTGGATAGATAATTTGGAGATGGCCATGTTTGGGCACCACATTTTTTGATGGTTGCGGACCGAGCTTCCTTTCTTTCAGTCCCACTGTTTTCCCATTTATAGGTCAGATGGAGTACTCTTGACGGAGGAGGGTTTGTTCATTAGGCAGATTTATAGGAGTTTGGTGAGTGTAGGTTTAGGTATGGTGGTGTGCCTTGTTTCTTGAGCGAACCAGGCATGCAATTGGCAGCCGAGGCTTGGGGTGCGCACATTACTTTGCCGCCCTTGGGGACTGACTTGTTGGTTGCATTCAGTCAGCCCAGGGGAGATTCGGGTTTTTCAATGCATGGGATAAGTGATCGAGAAGTTAATGATAAGGATAAAGGTGCGCTCAGTTACCCAGTGTGCTTGATTTTCAGAGAGTAAATGACCCGCATTTGGATATCATGGGGTTATTGTATAACTATGGATTTTGCAAGTCACTGATATTTGTTGACTTTGCAGGGAAAATTTAAAATGGCAATGTCTTTAAAGGCAAGTTTTGTCTGTAAAGACATTGCAGCTTTAACTGTCCCCTGCAAAGTTAACGAATATTGGTGACTTGCAAAAGCTGCAGTTTAATACATTTAATACATTTACCCCCAAGAGTTTTGGGCCTAGCTGAACTGCCTACCATTTTCTCCTCCACCATACAGTGTTTTTTGTTAAGTAAACGCCTTTTTATTTACCACAATTATGTCTTGGGGTGTATATTTACTAAACTGGGGGTTTGAAAAAGTGGAGATGTTGCCTATAGCAACCAATTAGATTCTAGCTTTCATTTATTTAGTGTATTCTACAAAATGACAGCTAAAAACTGGTTGCTATAGGCAACATCTCCACTTTTTCAAACCCCCAGTTTAGTAAATATACCCCTTGGTGTCAGTTATTTATAGTAGAGTGTAAAGATGTCAAGAGAGGTTATTCGAAGTAAGAACATCAACCATTAAGCATTTTATGGCAATGAAAGCTACTTCTCTCATTTTACCTGTTCTACATGGTGTACTATTTATCAGTAGTAGATGTTATATCATAGATAAGTTTGTTTATTTTCGTTGTTAGTTTTTGGTGACATTTTAAAGCACTGATGTAAATCATCGATAACTGTATAGCTACACTGTTGTAGTGCCCATCTCATGAACAGCCATTCAAGGCTGTACTAAGGATTGTTTGTAATATTAATAAAACTCTGCTATTAATATTTTATGCTGTCTGGGAGTCATGAGTACAGTTTTCTTGCATCTTTCTCTGATGTGGAGCTTAGTTCAGCTGGACCAAGACGGATAAAACAGATTCAAAGAATCGAAAACTATCAACTTATAGCTTCTATGGATTTCAATACTGATAGAAAGAAAACATTACTGCTGCATTTATCCTATGATATCTATGTCACACTAGCAGAATCCACTGACACATACAGTGATCTGAAAGAAAAACAAAATACTTAAATAAATAGAAAAATGCAGTATAGAATAATGGAGACAGCAGTATGCTGAAGGGATCCTGGATGCATATCGCACCAGATTATGCATCCTTGCAAAAAAGCTGTGGACATCATTTACTAAGGGCACAGTGCCTTGGTTTTGCCCCAGTACTCATGCGCACATCAAGGTCCACACCTACACTGCCCTCAGTAGATGATTCCGCAAACTACCCAAGATAGAGTGGCAGAAAGATTGGAAGAGGCACACTGTGCAATGGCTAAAATGTTACACCGAAATACCAACCTCCTACTACTCAGGGTCGTTGCTAGGTGTCACGGCTCCCTAGGCAAACTTTCAAACTACCCCCCCCCTCCCCCCCCCCAACACACACCAAATACCCACTTCCCAGACCCTCACAAACATCATTTTTGTAAAAAAAAAAAGGAGATAAGCCTCCTCCAGCGGTCCAGATGCAGTGATGTTTCATGCAGAACACTGTCCAGACTCCACTGCTGCCCAGTTGAGAGCGTAGGATTTCTAGAGGAGAGGTATACAGGTGTTAGATTTCGGAACAAATAGCTTTAATAAACAATTTTTGTCACCACAATGTGGCCCCTGCAGCACCTCCCCTCCCCGGGACACCGCCTGCCCTGGCTAACAATGTCCCCCAGCACACAGGCCCTCCCCTGCTTAACAATGCCCCCTCCCCGCAGCACACCACCCCCACCCTGCTCAACAATGTCCCCCCTGCTAAACAATGCCCCCCGCAGCACACCGCCCCCCCTGCTCAACAATATCCCCCCTGCTCAACAATGAACAATGTCCCCCCTGCTAAACAATGCCCCCCCGCAGCACCCCACCCCCACCCTGCTCAACAGTGTACCCCCTGCTAAACAATGATCCCCCGATAGCACACCGACCCGGCCTGCTTAACAGTGTTTCCTGAAGCACAATGCCCCCATCCTGTTTAAAAATGTCCTTCCCCCAGGACAGCACACTGCCCCCCCGCTTAAAAATTTCACCGCTGCCTCGCAGCACACCGCCCTCCCATGCACCCGTATTTTTTTTACTTACCTGCTGCACCTTTTCTTCATGGCATGCTGCTGCTCATCTGATGACGTCACTCCCAACAGTCAGTAAGTGTAGAGGGGCGCGTCCCATTGTTACTGGGGGGGGCAGGGGGCGACGATCAATCACCCCACCCCCGCCATGGATCTGAAACTGTGCGGCGGCCATGGAATGTAATCTCAGTGGCCACCGCACAGCATTTCAAAATGTGAAGGATTTCATGGCGCCCCCCAGAGCCGGGCGCCCTAGGCTGCTGCCTAACACTGCCTTATGGTAGCGCCTGCTACCACTTTAGAACCACCACTTTCCTTAAATATATCTTTTCAGGCTTTCTGCTAAAATACAGCTCAGCGTACTTTAATCTATGGCTTAAATAAATAATGAGAGCAAGGTTACTTTGGCACTGCCTTTATTACATGTGGTTGAAATTTTCTTTAGCATTGGGCAAAGCACACCTAGAAACCTGCTTCTCTACCAAAGATCATTAAAAGTCTACCACGAGACCTGATCTCCATCAAATCAGAAGTGGTGCAAAAGTACCTTGACAGTAGTGATGTGCTCCTCTGCCCAGCATAAAATGCCTATAGGAATGCACCCTCTCCACCTTTTTATTAGATACCAATAATCTCACCCTGCAATTGAAAGATTGGTTTTGCACTACATGACAAAACATGAAGCACTAGTGTCTTATTCTACACATTGCAAAAAACATCCTCATTCCTCCGAATTCCTTTCATTGGCTGATACAAACTTCTGCTCCTCTGTAAACACCATAATCCTGGAAACCTATATGCTTTGGTGGAAACCTAGGCGAACTTACGCAACTCGAGGAGCACGTTTACTCCAAAGTGTCATTTGTGTTGTGTGTCTGCCATTTTGGCCTAGTAATTTTCTCAAATAGAAGGAGAAAAAAAAAGCACAAATAATACAAAGCTGCCTATCCTCCAAACTCAGGATATGTGACCTGTCCTAGGGCGAAGCTGTTGCAATTTCAATAGCGGATACCTGTGGATACTAAAGCTAAAACAACTGCTTTGCTCACTAATTAAACTAAGTTAAAAGGCCGAAGTACAAGTGCTTTGTCTGTTACAAAATGGGACACAAGGCATTGGACTGCAGACAAGGGAAAAATGGAGCGAAAAGTGACCATGATGAAAACAGCAAGTCAGCTTTGAATGTGGTAGACAGCGATAGAAAGGACTGTTGACACATGGATTCTGGAGCCACTAGACAACAGCCATTACTGTTGAAATAAGCACTGGATTACTTCATTGAGTGAGTGTGATTCCATCACAGTCAAAAAGTCAGAACAGCAAAATAAGTCAGAACAATTACACTCTCTGAATGTGGTTAAATAGTAAAACTGTAATTACAAATATTGAAGAAGTTTTGTTTGTACCAGATTAAGGAACTAATGTGATTGCTATAATTGTCCTAGAAAACAAAGATTATAAATTTGAACTTGCAGAAGGCAAATACACTGTGCTAACTAAAAGAGGAACTGTAATATTAAAAGCTGCTGTTGCCAGCAACTCTATCTATACAGTGTAAAAAATGAATTTATTTTTTAAAAAAGCGTGGGGTCCCCCCTCCCAATGATATTAACCCTTGTGCTGCCAGCCTAGTGCTGATAATCGCAAAATCTGGGGAACCAAACGTGGAGTCAAGCAAATAATCGAACAAGACGAGCAACAAGGTATCAAATCGTAACACAGGGGAGTAGTAGAGAACAAGCCGAGTCAGAACCAAAGTATGCAAGATCAGAAGTAACAGAAGAAGCTGGAGAAGGCAGTGAACAATACTCTGACACCCTAATGGTGTCAGTGGATCCTATATAAACAGTAAGGTGCATCCTGATTGGGTGAATGAGATTCGGCGGTCAGACACACTAACCGCTGACAGGTGAGCAGGGGAAAGCGTCCCATTGCTAGGCAACGGGACTTGAGTCCGCTGGGCATGCCCACGCACAGTGTGCAAATTAAAACAAAGGAGCGTCCCGTTGTTAGGCAACGGGACACGGCTGTCAGGAGGATACAGGCTCCCGTCTCCTGCACATAGTGCCAGTGCAAAGATGGCACCTGACAGTACTCACCTCCCCTGAAAAAGAAGGCTTGGAAATCTGATCCTTCAAGTACTTGGACAGCAGATGAGGAGCATGTAGGTCTTCTTTATCCACCCAGGACTTCTCTTCCAGGCCGTAACCCTTTCAGTGGACAAGGAACTGAGTCTTGCCACGAATAGACCGGGACCCCAAGATACGTTCAACCTCATATACGTCGCCCAGAGACGTCTTGATAGGAGGAGGCGGAGGCAGATAATTGGAGAATTCATTAAGGACCAGCGGCTTTAGTAAAGAGATATGAAATTAATTATGTATGCGGAGTGAAGATGGTAAATGGAGCATTGTCACGGTTGGCTTACAGGAAATTGATCCCTAGGCTCTGCTGAACATGGCTAAGCCCACCCACGGGCGCGGAGTCTAACAGACAGGTGGTTTTTCACCAGGAACCCCCGCAAGGAGGTATGGTCTTAGCTGCATCAAGTCTGCAGGTCGCGGTCCCGTGAGTGAGTGCACAGCAGAACGATATGGGGGAGCCAGGTGAAGTGGATGGAGATGATGGAGTCCACCGACGAGTGGTGTAAATACAGGCACAACAATAATATAGGCTGTTGGTCAGCAGCCAATGAGTCACTAGGAGAATAGGTGCTCAGTGGTATACAACGAGAGGACAGAGGCTGTCACTATGAATTACTCTGGAGATGGTAATAAAAGAACTGGAGCAGCAATAGTTCAACTCAGCCAGAGGCTGAAGGCTGACTCGAGTGGTGGAGGTAACTCGCAGTAACAGCTGATGAGTCTTAGATGAAATAGCAGCTCTGAACGGTAGTGATGAGAGAACTGGAGCTGTCACAATAGAGTACACTTGGAGATGAAAATAGAGGTACTGGAGCAGCGATAGTTCAACACGGCCAGAGACTAAGAGCAGACTGGAGTAGCGGAGGTAACCCGTGGTAACAGCTGATGAGTCACAGAGAGAGTAGCGGCTCTGAGCGGTAGTGATGAGAGAACTGAAGCTGTCATGATGATGTACACTGGAGATGGTAATAGAGGTAATGGAGCAACGATAGTTCAACACGGCCAGAGACTGAGAGCAGACTGGAGTAGCGGAGGTAACCCGTGGTAACAGCTGATGAGTCACAGAGAGAGTAGCGGCTCTGAGCGGTAGTGATGAGAGAACTGAAGCTGTCATGATGATGTACACTGGAGATGGTAATAGAGGTAATGGAGCAACGATAGTTCAACACGGCCAGAGACTGAGAGCAGACTGCAGTAGCGGAGGTAACCCGTGGTAACAGCTGATGAGTCACAGATGTAGTAGCGGCTCTGAGTGGTAGTGATGAGAGAACTGAAGCTGTCACGATGATGTACACTGGAGATGGTAAGTGAGGTACTGGAACAGCGATGGTTTAGCACACCACGAACTGAGAGCAGACTGGAACACAGGCAAACCACAAGAAGAACAGGAACCAGAACCACAGGCTGCAGGAAGTGAGCTTGAAGAACAGGCATCAGACAGGTGAATCCAGGAGGTTTAAATAGTGCTCCAGAAGTGCTTAGCCAATGATAAAAAGGGAGGAGGTCCTGAAGTGCAATAGGCTTGCACCTGCACAGATCTGAATATAGCTGAATGAATGAACTGGAGAATGTCTGATGCTGGGACATGGCAGGTTCCAGATGAATGGACTGCAGGTAAAGAGACAGATACTATCTGTGGGACCGGAGCGTTACAAGCATATAGGTAACTGCATTAATAATATGGGAGATTCGAAAAGGACCAATATATCCAAGTGCGAGTTTCAATGATGGCAGCTTGAGTCTAAAGTTGCGGGTGGATAGCCAGACCTTGTAACCTACGTGAAGAACTGGAATTTTCCTACGATGACGGACAGCAAAAAGCTTGTGCCGTTCCGAGGATTGTAGAAGTTTAGTACATACTTGAGTCCAAATTTTCGAAAAGTCACAGACCATATCTTGAGCCACAGGTACCAATGTACTGGAAGCTTCAGAAAGGGTGGGAAGTGCGGAATGCCTGCCACAGATGGTAGAGAAGGGAGACACTCCGGAGGATTCATGTTGATGAATGTTATTTGAAAACTCTGCCCAAAGTAGATAATCACTCTAGTAGGATAGGTGATCGGAGCAGTAACAACGAAGGAACGTCTCCAAATCCTTGTTGACCTGCTCAGTTTGACCATTGGTCTGGGGGTGGTATCCTGATGAGAATTTTGGCTTGATTCCTAGATTATTGCAAAAGGACCTCCAGAATCTTGAAATAAATTGTGCACCCCTAATGGAGATGATCTCCAGGGGACAACCATGAAAAGGAAAAATGTTTTTGATGAAAAGAATGGCAAGTTCTGCAGCGGATGACAACTTCTTCAGGGGGGCGAAGTGTGCCCATGTGGAGAAACAATCGATCACCGCCCAAATAGTATTGAAGCCCTGGCTATTGGGAAGGTCAGTAATAAAGTCCATGCTGATGCTGGAACAAGAGGAATCTGGACCAGGAAGCGAAAGAAGAAGATCAGCTGGGGGGCAACTGGGTGTCTTGTGATGAGCACATTCTCCACAGGCTGCTACATTTTTGTGGATGTCAGAACTCAAAGAAGGCCACCAAATAGTTGCGACTTAAAAGAGCGATGGTCTTCTTAACCCCAGCATGGCCAGCAAATATGGAATAATGGGCCCACACTAACAGTCTGGGACGAAGATAGGTCTCCACAAAAGAGCGTCTAACTGGAGGTGTCTTAACTGAAGATCAGAATCTTCAGTGGACTGATGATAGGTCTGACGTTCGAAAGCAGGAATTCGAAGGATCAAAAGACCTGGACAGGGCATCAGCCCTGGAATATTTAGACCCGTCACGATAAGTCAGAATCAGCTGGAATCTGGAAAAAAAAGGAGACCAGCGGACCTGTCGAGGGTTAAGGCATTGGGTAGACTTAAATAGGTGAGGTTCACCGGTGTAGTGACAGTAATAGATAGGCGTTGTCAAACGGTTCAGGACAGAGGCAGCCGAGCAGAACGGTACACAGGGAGGATCCAGAAGGTAGTCAGGTCAAGCCAATAATCGAACCAACGAAGCAACAAGGTACCAAATCGTATCACAGGAGAGTAGTAGAGAACAAGCCAAGAATGAAGTATGCAGGATCAGAAGTAACAGGAGACGCTGGAGCAGGCAGTGAATCAATACTCTGGCACCCTAATGGTGCCAGAGGATCCTATATAAACAATAAGGTGCACCCTGATTGGGTGAATGAGATTTGGCGTTTGGCAGACAGGTGAGCGGGGAAAGCGTCCTGTTGCCTAGCTGTTATGAATCCCAGTGCATTCACAAAGTGCAACGGAAGTGTAAGGCAAAGTGTCTTTATTCAGGTAAATATATTAACAAAGATAACTCAAATCCACGGATAACAGGTTCCAAAAGAGACTGTATAGTAAAATGGCAGGAACAAGTGTAATAAGTTTACCCCAGTCCAGAAGGCACAAGGCTGTCCAGGAAAGCAGACAGAGTCCAGGGATCAAATAGAGACCAGACAAACAAATCCAGATAGCCAGGCAGAGATCAAGCAAATAGGCGAGGTCCAGAAGTCTGTCCAAAAGGTCAGGGCAACAGGCAAAACAGTGTGGTCCAAGGTACAGGCAAATGATTCGGGGTCTCAGGCAAGCAGGCAAGGTCCAAGGTACAGGCAGGGGTCATACACAGAAGTTCAGTCCAGCAGGTATATACCAAATAGCACAGGAGCAGGTTAGCAGCAGCCAGGAACAAATGGATGAACTGCTCAGAGCACAGCTAGAGGCAGGTACTTAAAGCAGTGCAACAGGTGCAGTTCTAATTAGCATCAGACAAGGAGATTAACTCCTTCAGGCATGTTGCAGAGTTCAGGAGCAGGACAGCAGCAGCACCTCTGATGGATGATAGGCACTGCTGCCAGATACAAAACAAAGGCAGTCATAACACTAGCAATGGTACGCGAGTCTGCTGGCATGCACACACACAGCGTGCAAATGAAAACAAAGGAGCGTCCCGTAGTAGGCAACAGGATACGGCTGTCAGGAGGATACAGGTGACCGTCTCCTGCACTTGTGGTAATGCGGAGACAGCGCCTGATGCATATCTGCTGGTGCTGGGCATGCTCTCAGTGACACTAAGGAGTGTTATGCGATGGCTGCTTCTGACACAAGGCAGAATATGGAACTGTGGCATCTTGGATACGATAATGTGGAGAAACTTCTGAATGGAATGGTAACAGGAAAATAATTCTAAAAAAAAAAACAATATGTGAGAGTCGCATCAAAGTTAAACAAACCAGATAACCCTTATTGAAGTAAGCGGCAAGAGCTGAGGCGCCATTAGCATTGGTGCATACGGATGTATGTGGTCCTATAGAGACTGAGTCAATTAGTGGTTACCGCTACTTTATGACACTGATTGATGATTACACGTGGATGCCTCAAGTATATTTCCTTAAAGCAAAAAGTGAAGTCATACACTAGATTAAGGAATACATAACTCTGGTGGAGACTCAAACTAAACTAAAAGTTTAGACACCTGATCACGGAGGAGAATACCCGAATAAGAACTTTGTTGACTTTCTAAAATATCATGGTGTTCAACATCAGTTGACTATGTTGCACACACCTGAACAAAATGGTGGAAGTGAGCCATGGAAATTGTTCATAATTGAGAGAGCATATATGATGTTAAGTGACGCTGGCATAGAAATTTTGGGCTGAAGCACTACAAACAGCGATTTATTTACAAACTATGCACCCATTGTAGTAAAAAGCAAGACACCAAATGAAGCGTGGTCTGGAAATATGACTGATATCAGTCATCTTAGGGTGTTTGGATGCAAAGCATATACATATATCTCTAAAGAGAGAAGGTGTAAATTGGACTTTAAATCACAAGACTGTATTTTACTTTTATATTGTCTTAAGAGTAAAGGCTACATGCTTTGGAACCTTGTGAATGAAAAAATTAAGAGATATCATATTCCATGAAACAGCATCACACTTGATATACCCACATCAGTCAGAAACTTTAAAACTTGACAACTAGCAGGAGAAAAGAACTTCTGCGAGAAGCCATAAGGGAAAGTCTACAAGTATATACATTTAGGAATATGCCAACATTGTATTCTCAGAACCTCACACTTTGCAAGAAGCAAAATCTAGTGTTGAGTGGGAATACTGAAAATTATCCCTAGATAAAGTAATTACATCTTTGGATAAAAAAAACGAAATCTGGACTGTTGTCAACAGGCCAAGCCAACGTAAAACAATTAAAAACAAATGAGTTTTCTGTTACAAAGCTCATCTTGTAGCAAAGGGTTTTACTCAAAAGTCCAGAATTGATTACAGGGAAATCTTCTCGCCTGTGGCAAGGTTCAGTACACTTCGTTTAATTATTGCCATAGATACGATGCACGATTTGTTGTTCTACTTATAAGATTTTTACTCTGCTTTCCTAAATGGAGAATTAGTTGAGAAAATCTACATGGAGCCCACAGAGCATTACAATGAGAACATGATTCCAAAAGCAAGTTGTGTTTATTATAGAAATCTTTGTATGGCTTGAAACAAAGTGGCAGGTTTTGGTACAGTAAACCTGACACAAAGTTGATTGACATGGTGTCACGAGCCACGGCGGTACGCCGCATCCTGGCATGAACTAGCAGCCGGGCGTGTGTTTTAGTTTCTGTGCTCTGTTATTATCCTTGTTGCATAGATGTAGGAGGGTGTAGGGACAGCCTCCAACACCAGGGGGAGCTCTCATATGATTTAAACTGGTTCACTTATATTTTTATACATGCTTCCTGGTTATGTTATTACCTATGCTAGTTCTAGCTAGTAATTAATTAGCTGCCTCCTGAGGCTGATTGTAAGCCCTATCCTCCTCTGTCCTGATTGGCTCTTAGTACTATTTAAGGCAGTGAGATCAGAGCCTCACTGCCGGTTATAATTTCTGTTTCCAGTCTGCTGACCTGCTCTGCTCCTTGCTCCTGTCCTTTGAATAATCTGTTGGATTGCCCGTGTATGACCCCTTGCCTGGATTTGGACCCTGCCTGTGTTTCTTGTGACCCCGACCTCTGGCGTGTTTACCGACCTTCCTGTTTGCTCGTGACCCTTGACCTTGGCATGTCTATTGGATTCGTTGTCTGCTGCCGGCCCTCGACCCTTGCCTGGACTTCGCCCTGCTTTCCTGGGTTCTCCCCAGCCGGTACGAACTTCACGACCCTCTGTCAGTCTGCGGCTCAGTCTGTCCCCACCACTAGGGGCTCCAGTAAACACCTGACTGGTAGAGTAGATTCCGGGTTGTGCTGTATCGGCTAGAGGGGTTCCTAACACATGGACTTTGTTCGATCAGAGACTGACCTTTGTCTATACCACAAGTGATAGATGGAAAGCTGTTCATTATTGATGTATATGTGGCTAACTTGTTGTTTGCAGGTCAGTAAAGTCACATAGACAGTATAAAAAGTCTATTAGGGGAAAAATTCTAATTTAATACTTAGGTCCTGGACATCACCTGTTGTTAATAAGAATTTCACAAAATTTGAATGCTGAGTCTGTCGCCATTGACCAACAAAGTTAAATTAGCAGGAGCAGTGGTAAGCTGGGCAAGTAGGAAGCAGCCTACAGATGCTCTTTCCATTAACAAAGTGGATTATATGGCTTTGACAAAAGCAGCCAAAGAAGCCTTTTGGATCAAAGAGACTTTGTGTGAACTACATCTAAGTAGAGATGAGACTATCAACATCAAATGCGATAACAGAGGTGCTTTTGATTTGTCAGCAAGTACCAAGCATCACGACAGATCTAAGCATATTGCCAGTAGACACCGCTTCATACTAGAACTTGTTGAGAAAAAGTCAGTCAGCGTAAGCTACATTGCAAGTGAGCAGAATGCAGCTGACATGCTTACAAAGCGATTTACTTCACAAGTGTGAAGCAAATCGCTTACCATGTTACAGGGAAGCTATGTGAAAATTTAATAATAAGGTTAATGCATGTGTTTTGTAAATGGAGGAATCTTTAAGTGAGGTGAAGGAGGGGGGAGATGCTCTGCGGCTATCTCTGTTTCCCGGTTGTCTAGTGCCAGAAGTTCAGCATCGTTGGGCTCCGGTCCGTTTGTGCTTACTGCGCATGCGCGACTCTTCTGTATGTGTCTGTGTAATCTGCACTGCGTACATGTAATAACAGATGCTGCACAGACGTGCTGTGTATGCATAAATATTGGTACTACACAGATGTGTAGTACCTCCCTGAGACTGCTATATACAAATAACAGACTTGTGTACCATTTATTGGACTTGTGTTAATACTAGCCTTATATACATTGTTATTGCTATATAGATGGTAGCGACCAGAGATGTCTATCTACTTTTTTTGCTATAGTGCTATATACAAATAAGTTGTGTTACACAAAACTGTTTGCCTTCAGTTCGCTGCAATACCTGTATCCTGTGTATCCCGCTAAATAAACCAACAATCTGGTTAAGTTTACAGACATGTGGATTAACCTCTTTCTCACATTCTGCTGACACATATTACAGTATTTGCCGATAAGTTATGCCAGTAAATGGTTTGCACAGATACAGTATTAAATTGTATAAATGGTCCAACTCAGTGTGTCTACAATAGTGTTAGCACAAAAACTTAAAGACCCTAACAATTTACAGATTTGTATATACATGTGACAAGCTAACAAATCACCGTCAGAGAGTTTAATACCATGCCTTCTATTATTATTAATGTTTATTTATATGGTGCCATAAAATTCCACTTCAGTGTAAAGTGGATAAATAGAACAAACATAAAATATTACACAAAAACGTAGAGGGTAGAGGAGGAGGTAAATGAAAAACAACACTGGGGAAATGAGGGCCATGCTCGAGAGAGCTTACAATCTTGTAGGGAAGGGAGTATGACAGGAGGTGCTTGGACAGGAGAGAGGATCGGCTGAAGAAGGCTGGTCCAGTGAGATGTATCAGGTGAGAGCAGAACAAGTTTGCTGAAGATGCGCACTTTCAATTAGTGTGTAAGACTTTGGAGGCTAGTAGAAAACCTGATTTGTAGTGGAAGGGTGTACCATAAGTGAGGCACGGTACTTGGAGAGGTTAATTGTAAATACGTGAGGCACATGTCAGATTCCGAACAGAGAGAGCAGTAGGAAGTGTATAAAGTGTTGAGATTAGCAATGAAGAGGGGGAGGGTGTGGTTGAGGATAAAATGTAGTGGTATACATGGGTAAGATGGGAGGTGCTTGCACATGTCTAGAAGAGAGGTGAGAGGTTTGGTGGCATTAAAGGTGAGAAACAGGTATATTCTGGTGATGTTAAGGTGGTGGCGGTGACAGGTCTGGGGGAGAGAATGGATGTGTAGATTGAAGAAGAGGACGGAGTCAAGAGTGACCCTTTGTCATCACTACACCATGCCCACTTCTTCATCACCACACTGTGCCCCCTTCTTCATCTCCACACCGTACCCCCTTTGTCATCACCACACTGTGCCCTTCTTCATCACCACACTGTGCCCTTCTTCATCACCACACTGTGTCCCGTTTGTCATCACCACACTCTGCCCTTCTTCATCACCACACTGTATCCCCTTTGTCATCACCACACTCTGGCCTTTTTCATCACCACACTCTGCCCTTTTTCATCACCACACTGTGTCCCCTTTGTCATCACCACACTGTGCCCTTCTTCATCATCACACTGTGTCCCCTTTGTCATCACCACACTGTGTTCCCTTTATAATCCCATTCTCAGCTTACCTACCTATGGTCTTCATTTCTCCTGTCTTCTTTTTTTCTGGCAGCAGATCCTCTCTGCGTAGCCCATCACAGCCTCGGGATGTGATGATGGTGTCACACCTGACAGTCAATGTGAAGGAGGGTGCCAGATAGTAATCACAGGGGGGAAACTTAATACCTGGTGCCGTAACCTCTGCCCTTCTCCCACCTGAATCCGCCACTGTTTATATATGCTCTATGCAGAAGTTTATTCACAACCTGTCCCTCAAAAAATATTTCTTAAAATCTCCCTTACAAACACATGTTTCTCCAGCACAGGTTAAGTCAGCGATTCCCAAAGTGTGCGCCGCGGCTCCCAGGAGTGCCACGGCGCTGTCACAGAGGTGCCATGGGCAAGCCAGAAAAGACAAAAAAAAGTACCAATCGGCACGGTGCCCGAGACCCAGCGTCCTCCTTTCTCCCGCAGATGACAGCTGCTTGTTTTTTTTTCGTTGGCTGGCCACGGCAGAGGGGGCAGCGTGAGAGAGGGCAGAGGAGGCAGCGTGAGAGAGGGCAGAGGAAACAGCGTGAGAGAGGGCAGAGGGGGCAGCATGAAAAGGGGCAGGGGAGGCAGCGTGAGAGAGGGCAGAGGGGGCAGTGTGAGAGAGGACTGAGGGGCAGCTTGAGAAGGGGCAGCATGACCGGTTGCAGAGGGGGCAGCGTGAGAGAGGGCGGAGGGGGCAGTGTGAGAGAGGACTGAGGGGCAGCTTGAGAAGGGGCAGCATGACCGGTTGCAGAGGGGGCAGCGTGAGAGAGGGCAGAGGGGGCAGTGTGAGAGAGGACTGAGGGGCAGCTTGAGAAGGGGCAGCATGACCGGTTGCAGAGGGGGCAGCGTGAGAGAGGGCGGAGGGGGCAGTGTGAGAGAGGGCAGAGGGGGCAGCGTGACTCGATGCAGAGGGGGCAGCATGACTGGACGCAGAGGGGGCAGTGTGAGTGGATGCATAGGGGGAAGCATGAGTGTATGCAGAGTGGGCAGCGTTACTGGATGCACAGGGGGCAGAGTGAGAGGATGCAGAGGGGGCAGAATGAGAGGAGGCAGCGTGAGAGAGGGCAGAGGGGGCAGCGTGAGAGAGGGCAGAGGGGGCAGCGTGAGAAGGGGCAGGGGAGGCAGCGGGAGAGAAGGCAGAGGGGGCAGTGTGAGAGAGGGCTGAGGGGCAGCGTGAGAAGGGGCAGCATGACTGGATGCATAGGGGGCAGCATGTGAGAGGGCAGAGGGGGCAGCGTGAGAGAGGGCAGAGGGGGCAGCCTGAGTAGGGGCAGCGTGACTGGATGCAGAGAGGGCAGCATGAGAGAAGGCAGAGGGGGCAGCGTGACTCGATGCAGAGGGGGCAGCATGACTGGATGCAGAGGGGGCAGTGTCACTGGATGCAGAGGGGGCAGTGAGACTGGATGCAGAGGGGGCAGTGAGACTGGATGCAGAGGGGGCAGTGTGACTGCATGCAGAGGGGGCAGTGTGACTGGATGCAGAAGGGGCAGAGTGTGTGGAGATGAAGGAGGGCACAGTGTGAATTAGCTGTCAATTATTCTTTGACAGAAATATAATTGAAAAAAATATATAAAAATATTCTTTTCCCTTGGTTTTATGTGTATTATTTTTGCATACAGCTAAATAAGTATTTCTGTCCTGACCTAAATACTTATTACCTTTTTTTGACCTAACTACTTCTAAAACAGGACTGCAATTATTTTGGAGGGGTGCCTTGAAAAAATTATGGAGACTCTAAAGGTGCTGCGAACTGCAAAAGTTTGGGAACCATTGGGTTAAGTATATAAATACTACATTAAGACCGAAGTAAAAATTCTAACCCACATGTATAAAAGGAAACTAAATAATCGCCCTTACCTGAAATTGGTCCTTATATAAAGATCACATTCATCACGATTACTTACAATCACAACCTTTTTTGTTTGCGCTACCACTCATATTATACAACTGTTAAACAATATAGATTGTGAACAACACTATAATAACACTCTTGTTACTTCATTGGGGCATATAAAATTGTCGGCGGAAACGCCAAAAACGTTATTACTATTACTTTTCTCGCTGGATTTCAGCTCACTGCGAGCTGAAATCCAGCTAACTATTACCGTAATAACGGTAGTAGTTTTTCCGCGCGGAAAAACTACAATTGAATATGCCCCTCTGTGTACTGTCAAGCTGGGTATCTAGCACACATTGCCTCTTCTACTATTGCTATACATACCTGCAAATGCAAACCCAATTGTAAGAGTATATTTTTTTTATCCATATAACTATATCATTTTTATTATATGACAAACAAACCTGTTAATACATAAAACATTTCTGTAATGGTTGTATAGGACAGATCATAGGCTGACTGCCCCAACACAGGAATAAGCACAGAGAATATCTCATTATTTTTTATCCATCCTAAGGCACAAAATTATTTATGGACAATTTAATGATTCCAAAGAACTGCTGGGTCCAGTAGTTGACCTATAACTTACTCTGGGTTTACTATTGAGGGTCCCTACATTATAATGGATTTTTATTTGTTTTAAGAATGAACAATTATCATTGATTTATTTGGATTTATATATTATTTACCATTTGCTAATTCACTTTTTACTTTGCATTTGTTTTTATTTTTATTATTATTACTTTTCGTACTGCATGGTTTTACTGTTGATTCCTCCTAGGTTCATATCTTTCTAAGACAACTATCTTAACATAGTTTAACCTGTTCAATTAACTATAGTATAGTATCACTAAGCAGTCTCACATTAGAGCTTTTTATACACAGATAATTGTTTATATAGGCTGTTTACTTATTGTCCTACACCTAACTTATCCAACCCAGGTCAAGAGGTGTGCTTTTGAGGATTGGTGAGATGAAAGTGTGTTTAAAGGAGGTGGGGAAAATGCCAATTGATAGTGAAAGGTTAAAGAGGTATGGAAGAAACAGACAGGTTAAGGGTAGTGGAAGTAGAAAATTAAAGGAAATGTGGTCAAGTAGGCAGATTGAGTGGTGAGAGGATGATGGGACTGTGGAGACTTCATCCCTAGTTACATGGGAGAATGAACAGAGAGTGGCATGAGCAATGGAGTAGAGTGACATACAATAACATAAAACATCAAGATCAGTATAATAGAAGAAAAGCAAGGCATGACAGAATAAAGACTGGCGGAGTAGCATATAGTATATGTTCATTGAACAGAACATCACAGGGGAGGGAAAGGTAATGTGGGATAATACAGTAACAACAAGCATAACATGGTAGAAACTAGAAATGTGGAGTGATATACAGAATGTAGAACAGCACCGTACACGGCTTGCAGAGATTGGTACGTGGAACAAAATGAAATTAAATAAATTAGAGCAGCACGTTGCAGAAGAAATAAAACAGAACTATATAAGGCAGATAATGTCATCAAGAAGTAGTGGATAGTACAGCAAGATAGCACAGAACAGACAGGGGGTGGTAGATAGGAAAGCCTTGAAACTAGGCATCAGATAGTAAGATTGAGATGAGTTATAAGTGTATAGCCCAGGTGAGGTATAGTGTCATGGATGGGTATCAACAGGAGGAGTAGACTGTAGTACAGTGTCCTTGAGGGCGGATCACCAGTCTTGGAAGGAAAACTGGCGGCTGAGTGGGATGTTGCTTAGCAAGGAGAGCACTGGTGGAGAAGAACATGGAGAAGTGTGGTGGGCAGCTAGTTAGGCTGCAGACATATTGGAAGAGTATTCCAGTCCTGCAGCTGCTTGGTGAGGTGAGCAGAACTTTTATCACAATGACTTGAGGGCAAAATATGACTTGTGTCTTAATGATGATGGCACTGTGGCTGTGGTTTGAGGGATCACTGGTGAGAGGAGCCACTGGCAATGTCTGGAGGTCTCACCTCATTAGGCCCAGAGCAGCAGCAAAGCCCTATACTCTAGGTGCACTGGCGGAAACCTGTAGTAGGTGTGCAATATATGAGCAGCAGCTCATACTGGACAAGATGACAGCAGTCACCTAAGCCTGAATCTACATGGCATGAAACTGGGGAGAGTAAACCCACAGGAATCCTTGCTCGTACTTGTGTCCATGACTCAGCTGCAAGGTAGCAATATTATTATTATTGTTTATTTATATAGTGCTGGTCATATTATACAGCGCTGTACAGAGACTATGTAATCATTCACATCAATCCCTACCCCATTGGAGCTTACATTAACCCCCCCCCCCCCCCCACACACACACACACACACACTCTAGGGTCCATTTTGTCAGAAGCCAGTTAACCTACCAGTATTATTTTGGACTGTGGGAGGAAACCCACACAAACATGGGGACATCATAAAAGGTAAGTAGCTTACAACAAGGTCTCATCCTTCCCTTAAACACATTTTTTGTTGTTAACGGCCAGTGAAGGGGCAGCTTGTGAGTAATGAACAATGAGAGCTGGATGGTTAATTTATTTAATTAGTTTCTAAAGTTATTGGATGATATAAATAGGATATGGTAACACATGCAGACTATGTAAGCAGGCCTCAAGGTTTAAAATTCCTTCTTTGTTGAGGTGTGAAAATCTTTTCAAGTGGTGCATAGCTCCAAGGATAATTTAGTTTTCCATAGTACCTTGTTTTGTTGAATCCAGTGAAGAGGTTGGGTATGGGTAATTCTTCTGTGAATCCAGCGTGAATCTAAATGTGGAGAGGTGATCCATTGATTTTGTAAATGGACATGAAGTAATTAAACATAAAGACAAATCCATGGCTATCTGGATACTCTATGTAGTAAAAGGAGTTCCATTTAATTAGAAGAGTAGAAGGGTTCAGGAAGCAGCCATCTTGGAAAGGAGGAGAATACTCAGATACAGGTTTTTTCCATAGTTGGGCCTCAATGTATCAAGCTCCATCCAGACATACACCAATCAGCCAATCAATTAAAACCACTGACAAGTGTGGTAAATAACATTGATTAACTCGTGACAATGGCACCTGTCAAGGCGTGGGATATTTTAGGCAGCAAGTGAGCAATCAGTTCTTGAAGTTGATGTGTTGGAAGCACGAAAAATGGCCAAGCGGAAGCATCTGAGCGACATTGACAAGGGCCAAATTCTAATGGCTGGACGACTGGGTCAGAGCATCTCCAAAATGGCAGGTCTTGTGGGGTGTTTCTGATATGTAATGGTTAGAACCTATCAAAAGTGTCCAAGGAAGGATAACTGGTGAACCGGCGACAGGGTCATGGGCACCCAAGGCTCATTGATGCGAGTGGGGAGCGAAGGCTAGCCTGTCTGGTCCAATCCCACAGAAGAGCTACTGTGACACAGATTGCTGAATAAGTTAATGCTGGCAATGATAGAAAGGTGTCAGAACACACAGAGTATCGCAGCTTGCTGCGTATGGAGCATGCAGGCCGGTCAGAGTGCCCAAGCTGACCCCATCCACCCAGGCCATCCCTGAAAACATAGCATCAAAGCAAGAATGAGACTTGTGATGGAATCCACAAAGATGCCAAATGTCACTTTAAAAAAACTACAGAGTTCAGTGACTGAGACTGGAGTGAAGGTCAAACATATCAAGAGCTCTGCAAACACCTGGCCTGTATGGCAGGTTGGCTAGAAAGAAGTCAATACTGAAGAAAAATTACATCAAAGCAAGTTTGGAGTTTGCCAGAAAACATCTGAGTGACCCAGCAAAAAAAGAGGGATAAGGTTTTGTGGTCCAATGATACAAAAATTGAGGTTTTTTTTGCTATGTGTGGCACAAACCTATCTCTGCCCATTCCTCAGCAAACACCATCCCAACAGTGAAGTATGAGGGTGGCAGCATCATGTTGTGGGGATGCTTTTCCTCAGTGGGGACCGGGCATCTTGTTAAAATTGAAGGACAGATGGATGGTGCAAATTACAGGGAGATGCTGCAAGACAACCTGCTTCAGACTGCTAGATACCTAAAGCTTGGGAGAAAGTTCATCTATCAGCAGACAATAATCCAAAGCACACGGCCAAAGCAGCACTGGCTTGGTTGTACAACAAAAAGGTCAATGTTCTACAATGACCAAGTCAAAGTCTAGCTCTCAATCCAATTGAAAATCTGTTTGAAACTATTTGAAACATCATGCAACCAACCTGAACAGCATGGAGCAAACCTTTTAGGGCAAATGGGTAAAAATAACTCCCAAACAGTGTGCAAACCTGGTACCTGGTAGAAACTTGACCCAACAAACTTAAAGCTGTTATTGCAGTAAAAGGTGGTCCTACCCATTACTAGTCTTCAGGGTTTCAATACTTATGCAGGCATCATTTTTCAGCTTTTTTATATTTAAATCCTCAAATATTGAATTATAAGTTTGAAAATTTAATTTCAGAGCCTACTGGTAAGCAATAAAAAAAAAATACTGTCTGGGACAATCTGTTTAAGTGACATTTGTAAAACAGACGATTCTGTTGAGTTTTTAGGGAATTGAATACTTTTGCAAGCTGTTGAATACTATGGATGGAAATGTAGAGTGCTGCATGTAGTAGTGTGGCTGCATATACAGAGGGGAGGCGTTCCTAATCCCATAGTGGGAGAGAACCCCATATCACTGAAGAGAACTCCAAGAGAGAGAAGGGAGCATTTTGAATGGAAGGGACCCTGAAGTGATGGTTGCTGCAACACGCATGGTAGCTGAAGTGTCAGAGCCAGGGGCTGTTCATACACAGAGAGAAGTGTCAGAGCCCAAAGGAGAAAACAACCCTGCAGAGGAGGGGTGAGCTGCAGTTGAGAGTTACACAGCGTGTGTCAGAACTGCATTGAAAAGCTGTCTGCCTGTTAGCATCCATGTGAGTGCCCCTGCAGAGAAGGGGTGAACTCCAGTGAAATATGGAGTACTGGAGTGTAATAGACATGTGAACTATGTTATATTACATCTATATAACATTAAGAACTGTGCTGGAGAGAATAAGGAACTGTATATACATTTCTTTCTTGCTGCATTCATTATTATTATTCTGCTGGAGGAAGAAGAGTGTAAATAAAGAGTTCAGTTTGTGATAGAGATGGTGTGGCGCCCAAATTATTTGACTTTTATTGCACTGCAATACACACAGTGACATCCCTTGTGTCCCACTACTTACAAAGAAACACCTGCAAGTGCAGGGACCCCCTGGTCACTTACACCCATGCCCATCAATTAGCCAGTGCTTCAGAAGGAAGTGCACTGTGTAACCTTTGCACCCCACACTACATACAGTGACAGGAGGTTACATAGATAGATAGATCGGTGGTACTCATTATTACGGCGATACCCACAACCCACGCCATGTATAATGCAGTACACATGTGGAAACTCCCGAAGCGTAGAGGAGCAAGGTAGGCCGTTATGGAGTGCAATTTTTACTCTTTTATTTACTTTGGAATTTTTCATACTGAAAATCAACTTGATCAACTGCACCCAGTGTGACAGCGCCATTTGTTTATACATGAATCTTTATCTGGTTTTACAGGTGTAAAGAATTTCATTGATGACATTTTAGTGCATGAAGAACATGACAAAATTGTAATTTCTGTGTTCAAAAAACTTCAAGAGAAAAGATTGACCTTAAAGCACAATGAATGTGAATTTATTAAAACTGAACTCTGTGGCTTTATTTTATCAGGAGAAGAAATATCTGCAGATCACAGGAAGGTGGAGCTATTCATGAAGCAAGATGCCTGTGAAGTCTGAAGGTTTCCTGGAATGGACAATTATGTTTCCTTAATTTATCTATTCTTACTTAACCACCGAGGGAGCTCACTAAAAAGACACACCTTGGCACTGGGGAGAAATGTAGAAAAAAGCACTACAAACATTAAAACACTTTCTGACAAATAAGCAGAACATATAATATTTTGACATTCACAGAGAAATAAGTCAGATTGTGAATGTACGTCCTGTTGGTATTGGTGACATTCTAACACAGGAGCACAAAGGTAAGCAACACATTATTGCATATGCCAGTCATTCTTCCACTCATGTTGAAAAGCGGTAGTCTCAAACGTAACTTTAAAGTCTGGCACTTTATTTTCACATATATTTGTTTGTCAGTCCCTATAGTCACAGATCACATTAGATGAAAGCCTCCAGCAGGAATAGAGAGATGTAGTCTGTGACAATGATGCTATAATTTTAAAGTGGTATATACATTTGGAAAAGGTAACCCGATACATTACATGTCACCTCACCCTGCACTTGGGGGGAGTCATTCCATAATGCTTGTAAAGTAGCAGTAGAATATATCACTTTTGTTTGCAGGAAAGCACTCATAATTGTGGGGCTGCAGGAAGCCACATTGAACGACTCAATTTTCCAAGCACTTGTACAACTGATACACATTGGTAAATGGCATACTATAGGTAAAAATACAGCACAGCAACATTTAAAAATAATATATACAGGGCCTGATTAATCTTAAGTAGGTCCCGTTACCTCCTGTATTTTGTGCGAATTTGCTCTGTGCATGCTTAGAAACTGACTTTACGCCAGTTAAGAAATTACATGTAATTCATCTGTGAACGCAAATTACAATTCTGACAGCCTGTGAATTGAAGGACAGAAGAGGGGAGGGAAGGGGCGGATGCACAGACAGGTATTGTACAGCAAGGGCATGCCAAGGTTGAGCGAACGCGCATTCGTCCAATATAAGATCTGGGCATCTCTCAAGTTTTTTTTTTTTTAGCCGACTGCATGGTAGGTGCAAGTGTCGACTGACAGTGATGACTACACGTATGCATGGTAGAACATATGTCTGTAAGTAAGAGCAACTGTAAAAATGCATTTTATGCACTGTAGGCATTAATAACACCCTAATCTATATATTTAAATATAAAAAATTATATATTTTTTTAATGTATTTTTATTAATGATTACAGTATTAAGAATTAGTGATGTGCACCGGCCACTTTTCGTGTTTTGTGTTTTGGGTTCTGATTACCTTCAGGTATTGGGTTCTAATGTGTTTTGCCAAAACACCCCCTCAAGGTTTTGGGTTTTGGGTTCTGATTTTTTTTTTAAAAAGCATAAAAACGGCTAAAATCCAGATTTTTTTTTTCACTCCTACGCTATTATTAACCTCAATAACATTCATTTCCACTCATTTCCAGTCTATTCTGAACACCTCACACCTCACAATATTGTTTTTAGGCCAAAAGGTTGCACCGAGGTAGTTGGATGACTAAGCTAAGCGACACAAGTGGGCGGCACAAACACGTGGCCCATCTAGGAGTGGCACTGCAGTGGCAGACAGGATGGCAGTTTCAAAAGCTAGGCCCCAAAGAGCACATAATGCCAAAAAAAGAGGTGCAAGATGGAATTGTCCTTTGGCCCTCCCACCCACCCTTATATTGGTGAAATAGGACATGCGCACTTTAACAAACCAATCATTTCAGCGACAGGGCCTACCAAACTACTGTGGCTGAAATGATTGGTTTGTTTGGGCCCCCACAAAAAAAAAAAGCTATTCATCTCTCCCTCTACAAAGTAAACTGGCTCTACTGAGGCAAGATGTCGTCCTCATCCTCATCCTCTGATTCCTCGTCCCCTTCAGTGTGTACTTCCTCATCCTCACACATTATCAATTCGTCCCCGCTGGACTACACAATCACAGGTCCCTCTGTAGTCTCTGGAGGCCATTGCTGGTCTTCATTGAAGAATTGATAATTCATTTTGATGAACATCATCTTCTCCACATTTTGTGGAAGCAACCTCCTTCGCCGCTCACTGACCAGGTTCCCCGCTGCACTAAAAACTCTTACAGTACACACTGGAGGTGGGACAACTCAGGTAAAATAGAGCCAGTTTGTACAGGGGCTTCCAAACTGCCTTTTTTTCCTGCCAGTACAAGTAAGGACTGTCTGACATGTCTACTTGGATGCTGTCACCAAAGTAATCCTCCACCATTTTTTAAATGGTGACAGCATCCAATGCAGCGACAGTAGACATGTCTGCAATGGTTGGCAGGTCCTTCAGTCCGGACCAGATGTTCTCTGCATCCCCGCCAGCGGGTCGTTTAGGAAATCTCAGCTGTTTCCTCGCATCCACAGGTGTGGAAGAAAATGAAGGAGGAGCTGTTGCCATGTCACGGTCCTCTTCAGATGACAATCTCCTGATCAGCAGGTCTTTGCACCGCTATAGACTTGTGTCTGCCGGAAACAGAGACACAACATACGCTTTAAACCGAGGATCGAGCACGGTGGCCAGAATGTATTCCTCTGACTTTAAGAGACTGACCACCCTCGGATCCTGGCAAAGCCTACGAAGGGCTTCATCCACAAGAGCTACATGTTTTTTGGAATCGCAATGCTTTACCAGCTCCTCCCTCACTTTCTCCAGCTGCTTCTGCAACAGCCTGATCAGGGGAATGACCTGACTCAAGCTGGCAGTGTCGGAACTGACTTCTCGTGTGGTAAGTTCAAACGGCTGGAGAACCTTGCACAACACGGAATTCAGTCTCCACTGCGCTTAACTCAGGCGCATCCCCACTCCTTTGCCTATGTCGTAGGTGGCTGTGTAGGCTTGAATGGCCTTTTCTGCTCCTCCATCCTCTGCAGCATATAGAGGGTGGAGTTCCAGCGCGTCACAACCTCTTGTTTGAGATGATGGCAGAGCAGGTTCAGGCTTTTTTGATGGTGCTCCAGTCTTCGGTAGGCAGTGGCAGAATGCCGAAAGTGTCCCACAATTTTGCGGGCCACCGCAAGCATATCCTACACACCCCTGTCACTTTTCAGATAATGTTGCACCACCAAATTTATTGTGTGTGCAAAACATGGCACGTGCTGGAAATTGCCCATATTTAATACCCGCACAATGATACTGGCGTTGTCCGACACCACAAATCCCCAGGAGAGTGTAAGTGGAGCAAGATGATTTCCCTCAGTTTCTCTAAGAGGTTGTCGGCGTTGTGCCTCTTACTGAAACCGGTGATACACAACGTTGCCTGCCTTGGAACGAGCAGGCGTTTCGGAGATGCTGCTACTGATGCTGCTGCTGCTGTTGCTGCGGAAGGTGATGCATCTACCCAGTGGGCTGTCACAGTCATATAGTCCTTAGTTTGCCCTGAACCACTTGTCCACATGCCCGTGGTTACGTGGATAGTGGGTACAACCGCATTTTTCAGAGCACTGAGGACACTTTTTCGTACTTCTCTGTACATCCCGGGTATCGCCTGCCTAGTGAAGTGGAATCTAGACGGGATTTGGTACCGGGGACACAATACCTCCATCAACCGTCTAAATCCCACTCCACTGATGGCGGACACCGGACGCACGTCTAACACCAACATAGCTGTCAAGGCTGCAGTTATCCGCTTTGCCACAGGATGACTGCTGTCATACTTCGTGCTCATGGCAAACGACTGTTGTACGGTCAATTGCTTAGTGAAAGACGTAGCGTTCTTACGACTTCCCCTCTGGGAAGATGACCGACTAACAGCAGCAACAACAGCAGCGGCAGTAGTAGGCGTACAGCTGCAGGATCCTCCGGAAGAATCCCGGATTGAAGAGGACTCAGTCATGCCGGTGACATGGCCTGCAGGACTATCTCCCATCCAGATCGAGGAGGAAATTGACGAGGAGGGTGTTGCTGGTGTGGATACAATGGCACCAAGGGATTTAAGTGTCCCTGGACTGCTGACGGTCCTAGCCACAGTTCCTGAACTAAACACAGATTTATGAAGTTTCTTCAGGTGACGTATAAGGGAGGATGTCCCTAGGTGGCCAAGATCCTTACCCCTGCTTCTTGCAGCTTTACATAAGGTACATATGGCAATACATTTGTTGTCCGGATTGGGATAGAAATAATTCCAGACCGAAGAGGTGGATTTATTGGTCTTCTGGCCAGGCATGACGATGGGCTTTTTTTTATCCCATGGACAACAACTGTTTCCTCCCCTGGTGCCTCATTTAAGAAAACCACATCAGCATCAGCATCCTCCTCGTCAAATCCCTCCTCAGCGCCAGCTACATCAATATCCTCCTCCTGGTGTACAACATTGACACCTTCATTATCAAAATCTGTAACTGCACTGTGGGTGATCCTTCCAGCATATGCAGAGGGCGTGCTGCAAATGGTGGAAGGAGCCACCTCTTCCCGTACGGTGATGGGGAGGTCAGGCTTAGCAACCACCAACACCCTTGGACTCGCCTTGGGAATTTGTGATGCCATGTTTTTAGAAGGCAGAGTTGTTTGCTGTGTTGTTGATGACAGCTTAACTCTCTTAAATTTTTTAGAGGGGGGGAGGAGGAGGGCTTTGATCATTGTGTGAAGCTGAACCACTAGTCATGAACACGGGCCAGGTCCTAAGCCGTTCCTTGCCACTCTGTGTCGTAAATGGCATATTGGCAAGTTTACTTTTCTCCTCAGATGATTTTAATTTCTTTTTTTTCATCATTTCAGTGACCTTTGGCTTTTTGGATTTTACATGCCCTCTACTAAGACATTGGGCATCGGCCTTGGCAGACGACGTTGATGGCATTTCATCGTCTATGTCATGACTAGTGGCAGCAGCTTTAGCATTAGGAGGAAGTGGTTCTTGATCTTTCCCTACTTTATCCTCCAAATTTTTGTACTCCATTATATGCAACAAAAGAGAGCGTACCCCTAAACCACACACACCCGGCAAAGGTTTTAAAAATTATATTCAGCACAGGACAGTACCACTGGACTGGAGTTATATAGCAGTACCACTGGACTTATACTGCAGGATCAGTGAACTTTGTTATATAGCAGACTAGCAGTACCACTGGACTTATACTGCAGGATCAGTGAACTTTGTTATATAGCAGTACCAATGGACTTATACTGCAGGATCAGTGAACTTTGTTATATAGCAGTACCAATGGACTTATACTGCAGGATCAGTGAACTTTGTTATATAGCAGTACCAATGGACTTATACTGCAGGATCCGTGAACTTTGTTATATAGCAGTACCAATGGACTTATACTGCAGGATCCGTGAACTTTGTTATATAGCAGTACCAATGGACTTATACTGCAGGATCAGTGAACTTTGTTATATAGCAGTACCACTGGACTTATACTGCAGGATCAGTGAACTTTGTTATATAGCAGTACCAATGGACTTATACTGCAGGATCAGTGAACTTTGCTATATAGCAGTACCAATGGACTTTTACTGCAGGATCAGTGAACTTTGTTATATAGCAGTACCAATGGACTTATACTGCAGGATCAGTGAACTTTGTATTATAGCAGTACCAATGGACTTATACTGCAGGATCAGTGAACTTTGTTATATAGCAGTACCAATGGACTTATACTGCAGGATCAGTGAACTTTGTTATGTAGCAGTACCAATGGACTTATACTGCAGGATCAGTGAACTTTGTTATGTAGCAGTACCACTGGACTTATACTACAGGATCAGTGAACTTTGTTATATAGCAGTACCACTGGACTTATACTGCAGGATCAGTGAACTTTGTTATGTAGCAGCACCAATGGACTTATTGGAGGAAACTGAGTAACAAGAATCGCTGGGGCTATGTGAAATACCCTACCTAGTAAAAACTGTTGAGCGATTCTTGATTGAAATAAGAGGCAATGAGGATAGGTGAAACAAAACGCTAACGCTTCTTGGCTTTTTCAAGGCAAAAGTCTGAAAGTTGTTTTCAATCCAAGCTCCAATGCCCGAGTGAAGATGGCGGCGGGCAGCTGGGACTAATATTAATCCGGATTTTGCAAGATCCGACGCCGGGATTTTAACGTTAAGCCTCGTTTTCAGTTTTGCGATCGGCGGGAATACCCGAACAGTGTTCGGATTAGGCTCGGATCGGCACTGTTCGGGGGTGTTCGGATTGAGAGAATCCGAGCCCGCTCATCCCTATTAAGAATTGTTAATGAATTTATTTTTTTCCATACGTACCCACTGCTATAATAAAAGGAAAAGATTCTTCCACAAAGTATTTGTTTAGAGGTGTGCACCCTTATGCAAACATAACTTGTATTGCAAGTTTTTTATTTTCCGTTATTTGTCCTAAAAATTGTTTATTAGTTTTTCACTTGAATTGTGTTGGTTGTAAGGTGGGAAAAATGGTCTGACATGATTTATCTTGATTTCAGTCTCTACATCACAAATACCTGTAATTTCAATAAGGGTGTGTAGAATTTTTTTATCCACTGTATATTGTGTTCCAAACAGATTATAAACCACAAAAGATTCGTCTAGCCATCTGAGGTGGTGAAGGTGACCACAGATTCTTTGCAGAGTCAGAGTCACCAATATAAGACCACCAGAAGCCTTCCCAGCACATGATTGAAGCTACCATAAACATTCCTGCAGACCATGCAACAAATCTGATGCTATTCACAAGGTTTTCAGTGGAGATCACTGGAACAGATAATGAACAGATAATGACAGCATTTTTATCAGGGGCAATAAGATAATAGCTCTGATTGACCATACCAATGAATCAAATGTAAGGGACATGGTTTGAAATGGTTAATGCATTGCCAACAAATCAGTCCAGAGAAGGATCTTTAAAAGAGACAATGCATCAAGCAGCTGGCAAAGCTGATGTACAGTACCTAGCAGCAAACTCGTTTTAAGAAAGCCGTATTCTTCTATGCACCATCAACATCGCTCATTCTATCAAGGTGATATTTTTCTGTTCATACATTGATTTGTTTCTTGAATTAAACTGGGCTTAACTAAGTAGATGTAGAATTCACTCAAGTAAAAATGTGCTAAATTAGTGATTCCCAATTTTGGCAGGACATCCTGATTTGCACATGACTTGCTTTAACACACTCTACTTCAAAATTAGTGTATTAAACTAGAGCCAAATACTTTATTAAACACGCCATTCGAGCAAAAATGATATGTGTTCAGTGCAGGACAGGGAACAGAGTACTATTGGTCAGTAACAGAACAGGGTGCGCTCAATTGGGGCTTAAACTCTCCACCACACAAATACACACCCACACCATTTTGCCAGGAGTCAGTCCACCTTCCAGTATGCTTTTGGGTTGTGGGAGGAAAATGCACACAAACATTGAGAGAATGTACAAACTCCACAGAAATGGGACCCTGGTTAGGATCAAACCTATGACTCCTGTGAGGTAACAATGCTAATCTCTGTGCCACAAGGGACTAAATAATATGATTTAAAGATTTTTTTGTTTCCAAATGAAGCCCCATCATTCCAATATCAGATCTGCGGTGGTCCCATAGCGGTTCAGAAGATACTCAAGGCTCTTGTAACTAAGCATCTCCAGACATGGCTGTATTGACAATCTTCCACTGAGCTGAGAAGTCTTTACTTCCAAACTTTCAGATATCAACTTTGATTAGTTAAATGTGTTTTAAATGACTGACTTCAATAAGCCTTTCCAAATGGAAAAGGGACTTCTGTAAAATGCCATTTACATGACAGCCCTGTGAATCAATGCCCCACCGACTGGATTTTAGTGGGTGACATGGATTTCTAATGACACAAAACATCCAATTTGCAGACAGATGTATTTGGCCTTCTTTAGATTCATCAATGCAATTAAATTGCTGACATAGAAATTGCACCCAGGGCCCTGTGTGTTAATGTTTGGCAGTAATGATGACTATCTCCCACAGAACTCCAGGAGATGTTTTATTAGTAGGTTCTCTGAATCATCTGGACTTGTGTCTAGTCAAATCATGTCTAACTGTGCCACACACATACTTACTACTACACAGGCAAAGATCCAACTTATTACTATTTCCTATATTTGTTAGGAGAACATATGACTATTTTATGGACTTTAATATACAAAAAAGTAGAAGAGTTCAAAAATAAAACATAATTCTGTTGTGCTGGCAGAAGACTTTGTTTCTGTTTAACTTTGTTATTTATATATGTGTGACAAGTTAACCCGTGCATGATACTCATGCATTCTAGTCAAATCAAGCTACTTAAGGTGTTAAAAAGGTTCTTGTCATGCATTTGGGCCTAGCCCAGGCCTCCTCAGGGGAAGAGCGTTACTTCCCGACGCAAGCGCCCTTTTTTAACGTGGTTTTGTCCACATGTCACCATCTCATCATTTTTCTCCATCACCTCATCCTTCATCTTCATCGCCACATCCTTCATCAAGCTACTTAAGGTGTTAAAAACTCCCCACTGTCACCCCCGGCAACCACCAACCACTCCCAACTGTCACTTCTCCTTCAAGAAATATATAGGTCAGTGTATAACTCTGCCCAGCAGGTGGCGCTGCAGCTTGTTTTTTTTTTCCCACACACGTTACTAGGCATTTATATAGTAGATAAGGAGGGATATAGGTGTATGCAAAAGGAAAATATAAAAGAAATCAAATAAAACTAAAGAAAATATAGTATAAAAAAATAATTGTAACAGGTTTACTTAGATGTTGTTTATTCAGGTAAAGTGTTTTGATATGTAAAAGTTTTCCATAAGGAATTTAGTAAAGAAAATAAATAATCCCTAGTTATTTAAATCTTTAAGCCACACCAAATGGTTATCAAACTTTTAACCAGACTTATTTAACCATTGATTCCAGTGATAGCCACACTGGGCCTGATTCACCAAGCACACCCGATGTGTACCGCAAACAACTTTGTTTTGCACTGGGGTGTGTGGATGGCTCACCATGCATACATCAAGGTGCATTCCTACTACTACTCTAGTGGACATATTTATATATGGGTAAAGAGCACTATTGGAAGTGAGAATTGGGGGTAAATTTATGAAGCTGCGGGTTTGAAAAAGTGGATTTGTTGCCAATAGCAACCAATCAGATTCTAATTGTCATTTTGCAGAATGTACTAAATTAATGATAACTAGAACCTGATTGGTTGCTATAGGCAACAACTCCACTTTTTCAAACCCGCAGATTGATAGATTTACCCCTTGGTGTTTTTGTTGGTGATAGTGCTTATTATCGCATCACCCAATATACACAAAGGGTTTCCACCAGTGATAGCATTGCTATTGCATGGGGAAGCCTATATAACAAGTCTTACTTGTTCTGTTATTGCCATCTCAGGGTGGCGATAATAGATTAAAATCATTTTAAAAATACTTTATTCTAGGAATAAAGTATTTTTTTTAATGTATAAAGGCTAAACATGTTTAACTGAGCACTCTGTTCCACTACGCATGCGTGAGCCAGCAAAGACTGGTGCGCAAAACAGTAAGTTAACCTTTGCTGTTCTTGCCAAGTATCTTGGGACAGCACGGTGGCTTAGTGGTTAGCACCTCTGCCTCACAGCACTGGGGTCATGAGTTCAATTCCTGATCATGACCCTATCTGTGTGGAGTTTGTATGTTCTCTCCATGTTTGCATGGGATTCCTCTGGGTGCTCCAGTTTCCTCCCACACTCCAAAAACATGCTAGTAGGTTAATTGGCTGCTATCAAAATCCATATGTGTGCACTAGGGAATTTAGACTGTAAGTTCCAATGGGGCAGGGACTGATGTGAGTGGGAATTAGTGGTGCTATAAATAACTGAATCTGATGACTATCTATGGGGCAGCTGAGTATTGTACAAATGCAGCCAGCTTTCATCTAAAGTAAAAATCATGTCCTTTTACAGAGTAAAAATGGCTGTGCTCTCCCTACACCCCTTATATACCCCTCATATTTTAGTTATCACAGTCCACAAAATTAAATCACCTTTTTGTACTGCTCTGACAACTAGGTGCAACAGTGTGACTTATCTGTACTTTGCAAGGAACGACTTCACTGTGCCCAATTCCTTACATCTCCCTGTGCTAACTTCTGCTTTTCCGCAAATCAGTGGTGGAGGTGGGGGTGTATATGCTGGTATGCCTTAAAGCCACTTTTGCTACTGCCTCCATTGTAAAACTGTTGTTCAAATACATTCCCATTCCCATTACATTTTTCATACCACCACTTCTAAATTTCCATAGCGCCATTTTTAAATTTCTACTTCGAATACTGCCTCAATTATCAACATGCTTTGATGAAAATTTAGGAGCATAAATGGAGGTCTCTTCAGGGCCAAAGTTAATTTTGCACTACAGATGAGGGGCCTGATTCATCAAGGAACACATAGTGAATGCAATTTGATTTTTGTTTATTGTAGATCGGACGGTAATTGCACAGCTTCAAGTACATGTGGATCTCAAAAATCATTTCCATTTGAATACGGTAGTAAGTGCGCTCTGGCTATACTGTACTTGCCATAGGAAGACAAATCCAACACACTGCAGGATGTGCACAGTGCTTATGTGCAATATAAAGTCCAATCAGAATGCATAGAATATATATACATACATATATATATATATATATATATATATATATATATATATATATGTGTGTGTGTTTACTATAATCATGAATAAAAATACTTTGAAAGTTTTGTTTCAGAGTTATATTTTGAAGTGAAATACATTTATTAGGATGTTATTAATGTCTACTGTACATAATATGCATTTGCAGTTGCTCTTCATTGCAAACACATGTTCTAGCATGCATAAGTGACCATGGTGCCTATAATGCGGTACTTGCAGCTAGCCTGTAGCTGGTTGAAGTATTACCGCTGAAAATCCCGTACCTCGAAGATGCCCAGAGCTTGAATTGGATGAATGTGTGTGCGCTCAACCTTGGCACACCCTTACTGTACATCACCTTCATGCATACGCCCCTTCCCTTCCCTGTTCCGCCCTTGAAATCATAAGCTGTTAAAAGTGTTATTTACGTTCGCAGTTAAATTGCATGCACTTGCATTCACTGGCATAAAAGTCCATTTCTGAGCAAACACTGAGCAAATTCAGTCAAAACAACATGCAACGGGACTTACGTTCCGTAATGAATCAGGCCTTGTATGTTCTGCTCTATAACATGATCCCATATATAATACTTTACAGTGAAGCAGGGGCGCCATCAGGGGGGTATGGCCGCTACAGGTGCCAGGGGCCCAGACAGACTGGTCTGTCCAGTTCCCTCAAGTCTGGCCGCTAAACGTTTCGGTGGAAATTAGGGGAGCTGTTCTTTCACTGTGTGAATGTTCCATGGACTTAGTAGCCTTAAGTGGAGATTTCTTTACCATTTTAAATTTGGTATGGGTTACATTTGTACAGAAAATCCACAGTGTTTTAGTTATTGATGTTGTTTTTTTATTCATGCATTTCTGTGTAAGTGCATTTTTATCGTCATTTGTTACTTTAATAAAACGTTATTACACTAGATTCTGTTTTATCTTATTTGCTGACAATGGTGAAAAAAGTAAAGCTGGAAGTCTTTGTGCATTTCATATGAAGATGCTCAGGTCATATGATGAAAGTGGATTTCCATTGAAAGTTATAGAGATAAAATAGAATCACTTCTGGAAGAATACTACACGGAGAGAGAGGTATACCCATTTGAGTGGATAATTGCCAATTACATACCTGCTTCTTGTAAGTATAACCGCAGAAAGGACAGCAAGGAGTGTTGGAATTGTGATAAGAACGTTTTGCATTGATACCTGACATGTTATGCATTAATCATGGTACATTTATGGTCTAATTTCATATTAATGTTATATACTAGTGTACTTTATTAATTATTGCAGTGGAAGCACCGGCCTTAGCCTAATTATTGATAAATTGCCCAATAGAAGATTTGCTATTGCTGCCTATCACAGCTTATCTTCATAATCACAGGATCTAGATAAATAGACCCCATAGATTTCAATGTCATATGTTGTATTGTGTTTGTCTGCTCACATAAGATGCCCCTGTTATGGCTGATGTAACAGTGTGAGGAGGTTTACCATACACTTTTCAAATCTTTGTCTGGGCGCTCAGTCTAATAGTCTAAATAACGTCCATATATCTGGCATTTCTTTTTGAAATTGAAAACAACTTCACACCAACCCAAATACCACCATTTCTCTGCATTGCTACCTCACTGCTTAACTTCTGACATTACCAACATCATCATGGGTAATTTCAACATCTTCATTGATAATCCACATTCCAATTCTGCTTCCAAACTACTCTCTTTAACCTTCTCCCTCGGCTTCTCCCAGTGGGTGAATCCTCTACTCATTGTGATGACCACTGCCTTGATCTTGTTTTTTCTAGACCATGATCAGTTTCTGAATTCATTAACTCTACTTTCCCCCTCTTGGATCATCCCCTTATCAGTTGCATGCTCATTGCTTTAACCTCTGTGCTGTTAAACTCTAGCCTCCTCATACCTGCAGAAATCTTAACTCTACTAATTTTCACCTCACTCCAACACATTCTCTCCCAAATTTCTACATTCTCCTCCCCTGATGTGGCAATTTCATTTTCACCAACCCTAGTGACAGCCCTTGATCAAGTGGCTCCAGTTGACGTTGACTTCGATGTCAGCCATGGCACACTAAAGTGACACAAAATCTTTTAAAACTTCACTGGTGTAAATTTTGTATCTACAATGATTTCTTCACACCACTGCCAACTCTAGGACATGAAAGAAAAAAACACCAAGCCAGCCTTTGTACATACATTTTATTAATGTGTTAAATAAAAAAGGAAAGTAACGGAATGGTTTCTAACAATTGTTCTTTTGAGCAGTGCATACCTAGTAGAGGCCTGTGAGGCAAGAACCGCAACACTAAGCTCCTACACCGGGGCCGCTAATGCACTGTTTCATCCCTGCTGACTACTAACACTGGTCTCCAGCAGAATGGGAGGTCAGAATGACAGGTCACAATGAAGAAGTACTACTCTCTAGTAACAGTCTACTGTGGAGAACAGTGATTCACACTCTTCCTATGTATCACTGTTCTCCACAATCAGGGTCTGGCTGGCACATTAAATGGGAGACTCTTGGCAACAGTGAAGCTCCCATTTAATTATGTAAATACTGTGGGCACCATACAGCTGGCAGGCTGGATAATGGTGGTTACAGCCTATGTAACAATCACAATATTGCTTCTACAGGACTCCTTTAGGCTACAGGAGCCATGTAGGACCAATACTGTAATAGTGAATGATGTGGTTGCATAAAACGCACAAAGGCGGCTGCATTAAGTACTACCTGATATGTTTGTGTCAGTCACACACAATATTGGTTCTACGGGACTCCCAGAAGCCTTTTAGGACCAATGATGTGTCAGTGAATGAGGTAACAGAAAATGCATGACATAAGAGGTCTTAGGCCACATGAAGCCCCACTAGGCATTTCGGTGGCCTACACAAAACGTTCAATAGAGTACTAAAGTGTCATGATATGACTACATAGCTTCAATCTTCTACTACTGAGCTAGGAACTCAACTCTACTTAAGTGGGTGGGTGTTTAAGGGGATGAGCAGTTGATCACATACACAGTTACCATGGAGAAAGACCCAAGCCTCAACAACAAAGAACCGAAGAGCTGACCTTTATTGAACTGTGTTATTGAACTGTCCCTGGCCCTAGACCTATAGGAAAGTGACTAGTGTAACTGTGACTGAAACGCCTGTCATATAATCCCCTGCATCCTTTTGTGCATAAATAACTCAGCTCTGCACTTTGGACAGGAGAGGATTCTGATAGAAGCTTCATGCTGGTACTAGCTGCTCTTGCGCACTATTCTGGCAGTACTTTTGAACTGAATTTTATTTGCATAATAATCCATTTTATGTTTTGGAACCACAACCTGTTCGGACATCCACTTATTTGCCTTTAATACACTATACAATGTTATTAGAGCATGGAATTACAGTTTGCACCATTCTTGCAATCATACTACAAATTCTTACACTGGCTAATTAAAAACACACAATTCAATAGCAGTAAAATATGTTGATTACCATTGGTGCACTTGGTTGGTAACCCGGGTTAATTGAACTGGGCAGCATTATATTACTTTCAATTAATATCTTTAACAGTCCTCCAGAAGAGAAAGCACTAACAGGCTGAAGTTGAATGTGTCTTTCTATAGCGATTAATCAGAACAGAATATATCTACATTTATGTCTGAATCTCAAGGTTATATAGGTGTATATGTGTGTATCAACTGTAAGCACACTGATCTGTCACTGTGAAGACAAGACACTGCGCAGGACTCCACAGTAATCAGTATGGACCAGCCCTCCTCTTGCTTGCTGTCCCTTCTCCTCACCCACAATTTACCTAGGACATCGACTCCCTATTCCCTAGGTTCACCCGGAGGTTCAATGGCACTGGTCCCTTTTAAAATGTATCCCTCACTCAGAACAATAACAGCACCGGTCTGCAGACTCTCTTTCTCTCTCCAGCCCACCTCTATGGCTTGACTTAAGTAGGTTGTTCCCCTCTTTCCCCTGGTCTCTCTCTCAGGGTTTTCACTGCCTCTTAAAACGGCTCTGCCCTTCCACTGCCATCTTGCCCACTCTTTATCTCCTCCGCATGACAGGTTCACGCCGGTAGGCTCTACTCACTAGCCCCAACCTCCTGCATCTTCTCCTTAGTTCTTCCCTTCTGCCAGCAGCTGACACCAATTTGTTGAAGCCAATAGTGGCAGTAGCGGCAGGGGTTACATTTATAAATACAAGCAGAAATGCTATGATATATTTTCTGCCTGCCTATCCGTCTGATGCTGCCATGAACCAACAGTTATTAGATGGTTGTAAATGTGGGGGACTCACCTGGGTCCTCGCATCCTGGTGAGTCCCTCCATTTTCCTCCTGGGATGGCGGCGGTGAATCGTACATGATTTGCTGCTGCGACAGGTTTGGACGGGATGGGGAGTCGATCAAGGCTCTCCACCTGTTAATTTGAATTTTTTTCTTTATAAATCGCTGCGTGCTGCCATTTTAGTTAGTTCGTCGGCGGAGCCTGAAGAGAGTGGACGAAGACTCCGGTGAAGACTGCAAGATCGTCGGAGAGAAGAAGGAAGCCAGCGCGCTCAAGAGGAGAAGGAAGAGAGCTGCAGAGAACAGTGGCAGGGAGTCCTTGTAAGGGCTGAGAGCTACCCTGCCTGGAAGATGACAGGATCAAGCGCAAAAGCGGAGGCTGATCCGGAGTGCAGCAAGAGAGCGAGTAGCTATGCCGAGGTGGTCAGTGGTTTCCTGCTCCTCTTTCCCACAATTTCTGTGTTGCATACCAGTCATTAGCAGCACATAGGACCGGACTATATTAGGTTAGCACGGCACAAGGCCCCCCTCTAATTTGGTTTAGTAGGGCATAAGGCCCTTCTAGTAGGTTAATAGCGGACTAGGTCCTTAAGTTGCTATATTAGATGGACAACACACCCTTGCAGTTGTGTTAATTGGGAAAAAGGCCCTTGTAGTTCCATTAAAGGGGCACAAGGCCCTTGTAGTTGTATAAGTTGGGTACATTGCCCTTGTAGGTATTTTGGCTGGGGCACAAGGCCCTTGTAGTTTATTTGGGGCATTAGGCCTTGTGTAGTTGGGGTATTAGACCCTTAAGTGTGAAGTTAGTGCAAGACCCCTGGTAGGTAGAAGGACATTAGGTTCTTGTTGATAGCAGGGTGATAGTCCACTATAGTGCCATAATAGAGCGCTAGGATCTGGATAGTTTAGAATGGTGTTAGGCCTTATTTAGTTAAGTAGTAGATTATAAGAGTGGCATATAAGGCCGCTCTAACCAGCCCGGAAGGGCAACTAAAGTTCTGAGCCCCAAGACAGTAGGCTAAGAGGCCAGGGTTCAGGTTGCGGGCAGAGGCCTGTGGGAGCGGCTGTGTACCAGTGGACCTGAGTGACTTAGCCAGGTGAGTAACAACAGGTAAGGTGTATTTATAATTATCCTTTAGGATCAGGTGATTACCTGGGGTGTCCAAAAAGGGGATTTTAGTTTGTGCGACTTTGTTCCCATAAGTATTCCCACACAAGCATACTAAATTGGTTGGGGGCACTGGCTATTCACTAGTCAGAGTGGTAGCAAGTCCCCACACACTAATTGGTGAATGGCAACAAAAATATCCACTAATCAGAGTGCTGAGAGCTGTCAACTGGGCATGGGTAATTACCAGAAATTTGAGGGTCTGCATTTTATACAGGCCTGCAGAACACGGATGGTTTTGAATAGTAGTTACTAGTATGCATTTTGTTCCACAAAAAGAATGCTCTCTGCATTCTGTAGAAGTAACTGGCATGTTCTCTGTGTTCCATATTGTTTGCCAAGATGCTCTCTGTATGGTACATTGAACAGTGTACAGTCATAGCCAAAAGTTTTGAGAATGAAGAAGTATTGGTTTTTACAAAGTTTGCTGCTTCAGTGTTTTTAGACCTTTTTGTCAGATGTTGCTATAGTATACTGAAGTAAAATTTACAAGCATTTCATAAGTGTCAAAGGCTTTTATTGAAAATTACATTAAGTTTATGCAAAGAGTCAATATTTGCAGTGCTGACCCTTCTTTTTGAAGACCTCTGAAATTCGCCCTGGCATGCTGTCAATCAAGTTTTGGGCCATATCATCATCATCATCATCATCATTTATTTATATAGCGCCACTAATTCCGCAGCGCTGTACAGAGAACTCATTCACAATGGTAGCGCTCACCTTTCCTTCTCCGGACAAGCATTTTTCCAGACACCCTAAACAGTCTGAAAGGGGATTCATCACAGAAAATGGCTTTACCCCAGTCCTCAGCAGTCCAATCCCTGTATCGTTTGCAGAATATCAGTCTGTCCCTGATGTTGGCTTCTTTACTGGTCTTCTTGACATCAGGCCATCCTCACTGTGCGTGCAGATGCACTCAAACCTGCCTGTTGCCATTCCTGAGTAAGCACATAGGGCATTCAGATGCACGGGGAGGGGGGAAGAGGCTATTTTGTCACCATCGCCGCCTCTCTGCTCCATCTCTTCCCCTCCACTTACTAGTGTCAGTGAGTGGAGGGGAGGAGACGGAGCAGAGAGGCGGCGGTGGTGAGACAAGGTAGGGAGAGGAGGGAGGAGGGAGGCGGGCGGCGATTTTTGCGGGGGGAGGGGGGGGGGGCGCCGCTTTTTAAAAAATGCCTAGGGCGCCGTGGACCCTAGCACCGGCCCTGCCTAGCCCCCAATTATTGCCTTCACATTGCCAACCTCCCCATCACTGCATGGGCTGCCACGTGGATCGGTCTGTCACTGACTAGTGCCCATCCTCTGGAGAGTACTATACTCCACGGGGTACATTTATCAAGCTGAAGGTTTGAAAAAGTGTTGATATTGCTTATAGCAACCAATCAGATTAGGTATTATTTATTTACTACATTCTATAAAATGACAGCTAGAATCTGATTAGTTTCTATAGGCAACATCTCCACCTGTTTCAAACCCACAGCTTGATAAATGTACCTCCAAGTCTTCTATTTCTCAGAAACCCAGTAATTTAAACTCTTTGAAAATCCATCTCATTTTTAGAGGTGACCTTATCCCCGATAACACTATTCACACTAATGCACCCTCACAACGCTCCTTATCATTATCTTCATCATCAGGTATTTATATAGCGCTACTAATTCCGCAGCGCTGTACAGAGAACTCACTCACATTATCTCTACTCTGAACCACATTTGCTCCTCTTGTTTCAGCTGTGCCCTCTTCCACTTAGAATGTAAGCTCTATATCGAGCAGGGTCCTCTACCCTTTGTTTTCATGTCAGCGTTTATTTTGTCTACCTTGTATGCCCCTGTGTTATGTATGTCCTGTTTTACCTACTGCACAGTGCTGTGGAGCACTGTGGCACCTTAGAAATGTACGATAATAATAATAATAATAATTTATGACCTTGTACTCCATTTTTTATTTAATATAACATTTTAAAAAAAACTGTTTTCAGCTTTCAATAAAACCCAAGATGTTCTGAATAACAGCCTTCGATCTCTATTTTCTGACCTATTTATAACATTAGCAATGAGTAGCACAAACGGCCACAAGATGGCGCAGCTTCCTATTAGTAATACAGACATCTCCTATAGCATATTACAAGTGCTAAGAAAAAGAGATGTGTACTTAGAAGCTGCATGCTGAGCTGTCTATCTATGTAGAAAGAACTGTGCCTGCTCTGTACATATAATTATGACCTATAGGTTAAGAATGTCTGCTCCACAGTTTAGAATCACAGGATTTTGTTTGCACATTAAAGGCTGTGTAATCATCCCTACTAGGTCTTCTTACTTCCTCTTATGGGTAACTGACAATTCTGCACTCACACTGCCACAGACAAACACTTTTTTTATTCATTAATTTTGATTGATTTTCTACACAAGGGAAGGGGTACAGAAAAAAGAAAAGTCAGGGGAGAATCAGGGATGTAACTAGTAGTATCATTTTGAAGTGGCCCCCATGTATCAAAGACCCATCACTTACTTTAGGCAGCTAACTCCCTTCTCTTCTTTCATTCCATGTGGTGTTGGTGGTCGCAGAGTGGAACAGGGCCTGGCCAGTAGTAGCTGCTACACCTGTAGTTACATCCTAGGGAGGGTTGCAGATTGCAAGTCACAAAAGTAAATATTCTACACAATAATTTTTGCACTAGAACAGCCACATATTTTAAAGGCCTGTACAGACAAATTATTTTTCAAACTTTTTTTTTTAGAAAGAAAGTCAATGGAGAAGATTCAAATCCTCATTTATATAGTGCCACTAATTCAGCTGCACTGTACAGAGAATATTTGTCACTTACATCAGTCCCTTCCTCATTGGAGCTTACAATCTAAATTCCCTAACACACATGCACAGACAGACAGACTAGGGTCAATTTGATAACGGCCAATTAACCTACTAGCATGTTTTTAGAGTCTGGGAGGAAAGTAGAGCACCTGGAGGAAGCCCACGCAAACACCAGGAGAACATACAAACTCTGCACTGATAAGACCATGGTCGGGAAGCAAACTCATGACCCCAATGCTGTGAGGCAGAAGTGCTAACCACTAAGCCCCCATGCTGCCCACAAATGGCTGCGATATGCCACCAGACATGACCGTAATATCCGGCTGCGCTCTTTGCTGGACATTACAGTAAGGAATCTCTGCTCATAGCAGGGCGAGGAAAACTGAGCGGACATTCAGCATGTGTCTCCGTGAACTATTTCGGAAACACATTACGCTGAGTTGAATCTCCCCCTAAACTGCAATATGCAATGTGAATACAACAGAAAAGAAACAAACCAAGAACATAACATGTGTCCCTAGGCCGTGTACTGTGTTTCATCTGTCATTAGTAGTAAAGTGAAAAAGCACCCGGAAATGTATAATGGCACAATGGCTCTGACTGGTTCAGTAGGGATTAGCACTGGAAAATGGTGGTGACTGCAGTGAAGAGTCGATGTACCCAAATCATTTGTTATTCTCTTACTGCTTTGTCCTAACACACACCCATAGTTGCCTACTCTCCCGGAATGTCCGGGAGACTCCCGAATTTTTGGGAGCTCTCCTAGGTTCCTGAGAGAGCAGGGCAACCTCTCACATCATTAGTGAAGTTGGTGGGGGCAGGGCTAATCACATCATCCTGGTCCCACCCCCTGCTGTAATAGGTCGAAATTGGTACTGTTTAGCAGGGGGGCCTAAAGCTGTGATTCGCGTGACCACGCCCCCAAGACGTGTCATCGAGATCTCCGCTCCAGGAGGCGAGAGCACTAAAGTTGGTAAGTATGCACACACCACGGTGACCATCTATTACCAGTAAATCTGTCAGCAAGAGTGTTTTCCAGAAGAACAAGCAGTCTGAGCTAACATTTCTCAGTGACTGATCTTGGATATCCACAAAGGGATGCTATTCATAGTACCCTGAAATGTTCTGCGCCATCACACACTGCAAATTTTGCACTGCTGAATTCTGGTTGATCAACTAGAGGTGAAATAACAGAGAAACCAGCTATGAGAGTGAAATGAAAATGTAAAGTGGATAGAAACCGCTCCTAATACAATTATAAACAATAGTAGGAAGAGATAAAAATAGAAGCAGAGACAGACGGTGGAAGGAGGGGAACAGACTCTTCAGGAGAGCAACAGTGGAGCTTTGCACTCAAGCTGCCACACGAGCAATGGCCTCAAAGTGTCATCAACAAGTTATCACAAGGCACAAAGAACAGTTGGTGACAAACATATCGCTTGGGGTCCCCCTGCGCTGCCAACCCCCAACCCTTCCACACCCCATTCAGGAAACCGTCCTCACAAATTCCCCCTCCTTCCCTGCATCACATTTCTGCAGCCGGTACATAGCGTCTGAAATGAACCATTGTTTGAAACTTTGTCCATTTCCTGTCTGGGCCTGAACATCTAAACAAGACAGACAATGTCCTAACTCAAAGCGTGAGGAGGGGCCAGTGCTACCCCAGGGTAATGGGAGACATTCAAACCACAGTGGATTGGAATATGATGTTAGAAAAGCGATTTAAATGCTCAGAACCAAATCAGTGCTATTTCTGCACTCATTGGGATTCAAAAGCAGACTTATAAAGGCATACATAAAAGGTCAAGTCTTTCCAAGTGAGGAATTCAGTAAGTCTGTGTTGGGAACACAGAAATATATATAAAGTAACACTTATCATGAGCTCTACTTGCAAGTTACAAAATATTCATTAGGCTTCCAGCGACTAAATGTAGGTGTAATATACACAATATATAAAAGCACTGCTTTTATCGCCTAAAGAAGGGGTTAATTGGATCCTGGGGCTGATCATGGGAATCGGGTGTTAAGTGAAATTGGCAGAGAAGCCTGAGGAATGCCAGGGCTTGGGCAGCTGTTACATGTTATGCACAGAATTCACATTGCACTGTGAGAACGGGTTACTCTGAGTATCGAGCAGAATCTCTCTCTTTCTCACTATGTCTATTGTTTAGGGTTAGATGCAAATCCAGTGAAAAGGTGCAAATTTACACCTGAACAAACCATGCTGGATGCGAAGGGTAAAAAATTATTTTTTTACATGCAAGGAAAATACTGCCTGCTGTTGTATGCAGCACACAAATACTGGGAGCTTTTATTTGACGTTTATGATTGAGGGAGTGGCACAGGTTTTCTTACCCCCGCAATAGAAAATCTAATATCACCGATATTTACCATCAAAAGGTTGCTTGGGTAGCTGAGTGTAACGCCAGTCAGTCCAGGGTGCCTCTGCACATGTGTGACCCAGCATTCCCCAGACGGGCTTTCAGTTCAACTTTCTACCAAAAATAAATTAATGAGTTGATGAATCGCATCATCATGTCTTCGCTATGTGATGACATGAATCGTGGTACTGCACAGAGGGGTCAGGATGATGCAAGATACGCCCCTCATGCTTGCACCTTTGGACTTCCCCTCCGGGAGGTATAAAAAGTAGGTAAGTATGGCTTGCACGTATTGATTTAGACACCCCCCCCCCCCACATACACACACAGCACGCCAGGTGCAAACCTGCACCCTTTAGCATAAAATTGCTCGGTTAAGCCACATATGTCTTGAATATGAGAGTATGGAGACATTAGGACTGTCTCTATTACACATATCACTAGCATACTGTACATGTTAATGTCTGTATCACAAATATCACTAGCATACATGTGAATGCCTCTATCACACATATCAACTAACATACATGTGAATGCCTCTATTACATATGTCACTAATATACATATGAAATTTTTTTCTTACTATTTATTATTAACCCTTTGCAGATAGAAAGGGGTTTTGTGCTTTCCCCACTAACCTGGAAATGTCCCCATAGATGCTCTCTGTTGATCTCTTGAAGAGCATTTAAATATCTTGTTCTGTGAAACAAATTCACGTTTGCATACGGACACAATACGAGCTACATGAGAGCGCCGATCCCTCACACAGCAAGGAAGGCCCAAATTCTTCCACCTTCTCCCATCAAAAGGGCCACATTAACAGACATTTCCACACAAAATTAGGTACATCACAAAATGAAAATTCATGCTGCAGTGCTGCTTTTTTGAAGCTGGCACTTTAAGAGTAGAGCGCACTGTGTGTAATAGATGAACACTGCAAGAAAGATGAATGCTATAAGGGATGACTGCTGAGTTGCTGTTTATATAAAGTCTTCTATACATATTTTTTCTGATGCTCTGTTTCCGAGTAAGAACAATTCAGTGAGATATAAATCTGTTTGTGCAGTCAAAGCAGTCCTACAGATTCATCTCAGCCGCTGTGTAGTATATGACATCGTAACTCACATATTATAACGTTGTTATGCACAAAAGTATATTATAGTCTAATAGGCATTTTAACTCAAATTATATACTGATAATAAGTCTGTTGCCAATATGTACAATTTTTTAAAGAATTCTCCCCTGTCTATAATATATTTCATTTTCCCTAGTGCACAAAAGTCAAGATTTTCTCATTAGCAACCTAATTACACTGCAGTAAGTCTAGTCCTTTGATGGAAATGATTTAATACTATGTAATTGTGAAATAGGCAATAAACTATGCAACAGTGCACAATGTCAAAAACTGTCTGAAAGATAGCAAGTAATTGTGTAAACAAATATTTAATATCAGAAATATGTCTCAAAGAATATCTTGCAGACTCGCGAATTCTGGGTAGGTTCTCTAGTCCCATTAGAGCAGGCCATTCTCGGCCACACTGGGAAGATCCCCGAGATCCGAACCCACCCAAACTTTGCCTATCCGAGTACCGAGCCGAGCAGGATTGGTACTCTCCCGCCCGTTCGGTATCGAAAACGTCATCGTGACATATTCGTATTTCTGAGCTCGGTTCTCGCGAGATTTGAAAAGCATAAATACACGCCTCCACAGCAATCCATTGCCATTTGACAGGGTTAGGTCACAGGCTATATTAGCGCAGGGACAGAGCAATAATTGTATAATTGTATACATTATTGTTTTGATTCTATTCTATACAATTGTATTATTATTAATACCAATTCTATTAGCAGGAAGAGAGGAGAATAGAGGAGGCTTTTTTAAAAAAAAATTGCACTACAAGTGCTTTGTGGTGTCCCATATTCCCTAGTGTTTTACACTAATTTTTCTGGCTGTCAAAAAAAGTCATATTTGTCAGCAGTATATATCTAATACAATTTTGGCACTACAAGTGCTTTGGGGTGTCCCATATTCCCCAGTGTTTTACAATAATTTTTCTGGCTGTCAAAAAAAAGTCATATTTGTTAGCAGTGTCTATCTAATACAATTTTTGGCACTACAAGTGCTTTAGGGTGTCCCATATTCCCCAGTGTTTTATACAAATTTTTCTGGCTGTCCAAAAAAAGTCATATTTGTCAGCAGTATTTCTATAACTTTTTGCACTACAAGTGCTTTGGGCTCATTAAAATGGATTCAAAGCAGTCCACATATGAGCAGATTCAGCAAGCAGGTGCTGGCACCAGTCCTGATGGTAGTGTTCCCAGTACGTCATCTGGTAAAGCCGATGTAAAAGTACATAGTATTTTTAAATCAGGGAAAAAAACACACACCAAAAAAAAAAATTACAGCATTGAAGCGAAAAAGAAGTGTAACTGAGGAAAAGTTAACTGCCGATAAAAAACAAAATTGCCTACATGCCATTCTACACAAGCAGTGGCACAGAAAGAATGAGGCCTTCGCCTTTCTCTATTAGTGGCAGATCCAAAAAATTTTACTGAGCCTTCTTCTTGTACGATCAAGCAAGACCAAGTAATTTGGAGTCTAAAAGTGGTGCACAACTACTGTTACGCGTGAAAGCCGAGCTGCAAGAAAACAGTAAGGCATTAGAGGAAAATGTATGCTCTGAATCAGAAATGACACCAATCCCTGTGGAGAGTCCATCCACCAGTGGTATGTGTAATCGTGAGCATTCTGTTAGTGTACCCATAAAGAAGGGCCATTTCAGCAGTTCTGCTGATGTGTGCCTGAACAGCCCGAGTGTAGCCGTTGATACACATATTGAGGATGCCACTTTGGAATTAGAAGAGGATGAGGGGGAGATTTGTGTAGGCGACGAGGACGCTAATGATGATGTTGATGATTATGATGCAGACAGATACCAAATTGCCTTTCTCAATTTATATTTATATTCTAGACTCTATAACAGCTGAATTGTTTTCTATTTTACTCCTAGTGGAGAGGGGGTCTGATGCAGACAGATATCAAACTGACTTTGTCCATTTATCTTAATATTCTAATTCTACAGCCTATGCAGGCTGCTTTTTTTTCTATGTAATTACAAGCGGAGGGGGGGCGGGGGTCATAGACAGCCACCAAACTACCTTGGTCCATTTATTTGTTATATTGTTCAGTCTATGCAGGCTGCTCTTTTTCTATTTAACTACAAGTGTAGGGGGGAAGGAGTCATAGACAGCCACCAAACTACCTTGGCCCATTTATTTGTTATATTGTTCAGTCTATGCAGGCTGCTTTTTTTCTATTTAACTACAAGTGGAGGGGGGGCCTATAGAGACTGACACCAAATTGCCTTAGGCCATTTCTATTTAACATACAGTCAATGCAGGCTATTTTTTTCCTATTTAACTACAAGTGGAGGGTGTAATATACACCCAAAGACGATGGCTACATTGTCAATAATCAAAGATGGAGGAGGAAGACAACCAGGTCTGTCTATATAATTTGCAGGCAAGAGTTAGAATTAAGGATGGCCTACCAGGGATTAAACTGTTTTTTTCATAATTTATTAGCTTTAGAATTACCTCACTTATCCAAGAAACTGGTGGAGCACTAAATTAGGTTATTTTAGATCAATTTTTTTTTATTTTTTTCAAAAATAACAAAACAAAACCCAACAAAACCAAAACCAAAACCAAAACACGCAAGGGCGGTTTGGAAAAACCAAAACCAAAACACGACGGTAATCCAGATCCAAAACCAAAACCAAAACACGGGGGTCAATGAGCATCTCTACTGGGAAGTAACATAGTAATATGGTTGATGAGGTTGAAATAAGACACCAGTTCAACCTTTTTTTAGACCTCCTGTGATCCTTCTCTTATATTTGAAATTGATCCAGATGAAGCAACGGCCAATCTGTTTAAATTGTGAAAAAAAATTCCCTGAATCCACTACTATCCTTTAATTAATGGCTCGTAACCCTGGATACCATTTACCGTTAAAATTTTGTTTAACCCTTTCTTTAACCTATCAATTGAATCTGCCATCACAAACTTTCCTTGCAGTGAATTCCATATCTTGACTGCCCTTACTGTAAAGAGCCCCTTCCTTTGCTGATTGTGAAACTTCCTCTCCTCTAGCCTTAGTGGGTGACCGCGTGTCATGTGTACAGTCCTTGGGGTAAAAAGGTCCATTGAAAGTTCTCTGTATTCACTCTTTATGTATTTGTAAGTGGAAATCATGCGAGATTCTAACACATCACTAGGAAAATGGAAGGGTTGGGGCCTCAATGACGTGATTTGCAAATGCCATGATTCAGGATTCCCCACCCACTCCTTCCTTTGTTCTTCACCTCCCCTCCGGGATCTCAAGTATGGCAAGTTTGGTTAACAGCAGTGGTCGAAGTAAGCTGGTATACGGTGGTATGCCATACTTTCCTACTGCTTTGATTGTAATACTATCCAATTCCATTACCTTATATTTTCCATAATGCTACTTTTAAATATCTACTTCAACCACTATAATTAAGGTTTATCACATGCATTGTTGAACTCTTTTACTATATGTGTATGTCACTTTTCAGCCTTCCACCCTCCATTTTCAAAGTTTGTCCTCTTATATTTCAGATTACCACCATTCTGAACACTATAAACTAGAGATATTTGTGGGGGTGTCTCTGGTGGAGACCCCCGCCAGCGATGTGTCCCTGGAGGGACAGAGGATGCCAGAGCCGGTGCCCGTGAAGAGGGCGAAGATATCCGGCAGCGCTGTGCCCCTGGAGGGGCTGAAGAGGTCCCCGATGGTGCCCAGCAGGAAGAAAGAAGAGAAGAAGTACTCACCCGTCCATCGATCCAGCGGCGGTGAGTATAACTTCTTTCTTGCAGGTCCTGTGCGCGGGGGAAGGACGAGCCAATCAGGGCTCATCTTTCCCCGCTGGCCAATCAGCGGCCGGATGCGCGAGCCAATCGCGGCTCGCGCCCGGCCATTCAAAAGATTGGCGCCGACGCGAGCCAATCAGCGCTCGCGCCGGCTGATGACGTCACGCCGGCGACTATATAAGTCGCCGGGTGGCGCCATTTTGCCAGAAGTCCGTCGGCGGAGAAGAGAGAGGACGTCTCTGCAAGACGTCCAGCAAGAAGACCAGCGGCAGCGGCGGCAGGGGGCCCTTGTAAGGGCCGTGAGCTACCCTGCCGCCAGAAGACTTCAAGCAAGCCGCCGGAGCGGAGATCGTCGGCGGGGAGCCCTTGTCAGGGCTGAGAGCGCCCCCGCCCCAGCTTCAACAGGAGACCCAGCGCCGAAGAGGAGAAGAGGCGCCGCCGGCTGGAGGGTCTGGAAGACCCGGAGAAAGAAACAGAAGACGGCGTGTCAAGTTGAGTATCCTGCGCAGAGCAGGTAAGTAGACTCAACAATAACGTCGGGCACTAGGCTCGTGGCACAGTCGGGCACAAGGCCCGTGGCACTGTAAAGTAGGGGCACAAGGCCCAGGGACCTGGGCACTAGGCCCCAACGAGTTTAGTGGGCCAGTAGGCCATTAGTATATCTATATAAAGGGGACAAGCCCCTGTTATTTAGTGAGGGGGACTCAGAGCCCCAGGTGTACAAGGGCACAAGGCCCTTAGGTAGTTAGTGGCCTAGAGGCCATAGGAAGGCCAGAGGGCCTGGTTAGGGGCTGGTAGCCCGTCTGCTATTAAGGGCACAAGGCCCTCAGTTAGTTAGGAAGGCCACAGGCCTCAGGCAGGGGCTAGGACCCCTAGGTAGTAGGGCACAAGGCCCTAGTGAGTGGGCTCAGAGCCCTGAGTTAGAGAGGGGGCAGAGGCCCATTAATCAGAGCACAAGGCTCTGTGTGTAGGGCATAAGGCCCTGGTGGTGTGAGGTAGAGGCGTGAGAGCCTTGTGAGTGTAGGCGCGGTCCTGTGTGAGGTGAGCACACGTGGTTAGGAGATACAGTAGAGCGGAGGCTCCTGTGGTGCTGTAGCAACCTGCTGGTTGGCTAGCAGCGGTGTGTTCGGGTAAGTAGCGTGCAAAGTACTGTACACTGTATTTATTCTGTCTGTGTGGCGAGTGTAGTTTACATTACAGTATTTTGGGGGTGCTATATAACTGTGTCCAGGGGCAAGACGTCAGGCCCCCATTAAAGGTAGGCTCTTGTTCCTGTGGTTTTCCTGTGCTAACCCGTGCGGTGGGGGACAAGTGTAAGTACCAGCATACACATAGTCAGGGGAGAACACACGTAGTTTTCCTGTCCCTTAGGTCCCCGGGGTCACACTGGTACCCAAGGGGGGTGGCTGAGTGAGTTGGTGGCAGTGCAGCACACCTTGAGGCAGTTCCAGGGGCGGCCGTGGTTCTGATCAAGGGTCCTCAAGGCCGGTTCCGTGCAGGTGGACCTGTGGTTCCGGACGTAGGGACACGTGTGAGATACCCGAGTACAGGCAGTCGGGCGGTTCAGTTCGATCGGCTGTTCCGTGCGGCAGTCGGCCCGCGGGTTAGTGTGCTGTTCTACTGAGCCTCAGCCGGGCTTAAAGAACCCGTACTTAGGGCCTGTGTGTGACTCCATAGCAAGGAGGCAGCTTCTTGGTACGACCTGGGTGAGGGGGTTAGGAACCGCCCTCCGGTTTAGGCTGTGAACACCGGCTGGTGTTCCCCGTAGTGTGTAAGTGAGCAGTTCCGTTAGTGCACCACACTTAGTTAGTCATAGTGTTTGACTTAGTTGCGTTGCCGACCATTAGAACGTTGGTAGGGTCGGGTCGCTGTTGTAGTCAGTCCAGTTTTGTGGGTGCCATCTTAGTCTCACGGAGAGCGTAGAGGGAGGCTGTGTGTTCTTGTCATCCGCAGGAGTCGGGAAGGTGCAGGAGAACCGGATCGGAAGTGGGAGTGTCCCGGTGAGTATCACGCTCGATTCCCCCTTTCGGTTAGGCCCTCACCGGCAGGTGTGTGAGGTACTTGAGGCGGGATTAGTCCTCGGATTAGTCTTGGCCTTCAGTGCCTGTAGTCCCCCGCGTCTTGGCAAGAATAAAGTGAGGAGGCGGCAAGGAGCTTGGACTGACCGTGTCCTTGTGCTTTGCCGTAGTCTCGGACAGCCCTTACCTGGTAGGCACGGCCGTAATCTCTGCCTCTATCTTAGAGGGACGTGATTGGAGGTGACTGCGGCTGCGGATCTGCTGGGATTGGATCGCAGCTGGGAAATCGGAAGCGGACTGGAGGTGACCATCGTTTTCAAGGTGAGTTCTTTTGTGTTGCGTCTGTCCCTGTCTTTTCCCCGCAGGGGGCGTTACATATTCACTGACCCCATGTTCAGGTTTTGGTTTTGGTTCTGGAATAACTTTGTGTTTTGGTTTTGGCAAAACCACTCTTGAGTGTTTTGGTTTTGGTTTTAGATCCCATTTTTTTTCTAAAATCCCTATTTTTTTCTGCTAAAATCACATATTATTGCTTTTTTTCCCCCTACATTATAATCATCTCAAATTTACTAATTTGCAGTCAATTTTGACAACTTCACAGGTCACAATATTGTTTTCATACACTTTCAAACAAAGACTGCAGCAACCTGGCTGGATGCTAGGCGACAGAGCACTGACTTAAACACACGGCAGTTCCTAGCACATCTAGGAAACATTGCCACACAGCAATGTCAGGAAAGAAAAGTGGTGCAATTAGCATTGGAGCAATGGAGCTCTCCTCTTTGTGTTTTACCTATATAACACAGTACAATGTGACTGCAGATTTGCACCAAGCCTGCCAGGCCTAGTATTTGTATTTCAGCAATGACAATTAGCAATGGAGCAATGTAGCTTTTCTCTTTGTGGGTTACCTATATAATACTGTACATTATGGGACTGTAGATTTAGAAGACCAAGCCTGCCAAACCTATTATTAATTCTATTTTAGCAATGACAATTAGCAATGGAGCAATGGAGCTCTCCTGAATGTCACTGTAGACTTTGAAGAACACTGCTACGCCTCCTCTTTCTATTCTACCTATGACGCTGCCCAACAGACTGCTCTACAGACTGTGCTACCCCTTCTGTGTCCCTCTGTGAAATGGCGCTAGATCATTGTGGAAGGCGGTACTTATAGAATCCAAAATCCGAGATCAGACGATGTAATAATGACGTTTTGCCTCGTTTTCAATTCCGAAAGCGTGCAAAAGTCTTTTCTTGGAAGTACGGGTGTGTTTGGTTCTCGGGGAACCAAGCCTGAGTACCTCTACTATAAACCAGTGATGGGAAATAGGTGGCCCTCTGAGCATTCACCTGTGGACCCCAGCTCCTTTGTTTTTTATGCCCCATCAATCTTTTTTTCTGCTTTATGCCCGGTCAACCTCTAGCTCTTATTCAGTGGTTAATACCCCACCACGTTTAAGCAATTCAGTAAGTGGTGGAAAACAGATGGTTGGCCAGTGGTCCCTGACTTTGTTTGTCCTTGTGTGTCTTTGTTCCCTACAGGCCATTATCATGGTTAGGGAAAGAAAATCCGTATTTGGCGAAACGTTGAGAAATCCCTGCAAGGATAACTGGTCTAAGACTTCAAGGACAATCGATACACCTCACCCTGAGCCCTTCTATAGATGTCCCCGTGGTTGCATTGTGATTAGGTTAGATCGGTGTGTGTCTGTTATTTTCCCTGTAGGTGTTATAACACCACATAGTCTCCCTCCTTTCTCTGTGGGGAAAAAGCTGCATGGCTCCTACTTACTTCATTAAAGCAAGGTAAATAACTTTTAGGTAGGCCCTGTTGTCCACTAGTGCGGCACAGTTGTTGTCTATACTTGGTTCCAGTTACACATGTGAACAGATATTCTCTATCATGGGGCACAATAGCAACCGGTTGGTGGATGCAATCTTCTCTGCACAATTGCTTTGTGTCTGTTTTAGCCTTACACATAATTTCCATACAGCGGTGGGTAATCCGGGATGTAGTCGGAATGTCGACAATGAGCATGTTGATAAGCAATGAGTAATTTCATACCCAACCTGGTAATCTGGTCACCCAAAAGTCACATTGAATTGTTAGATATGTTTGTTATAGCTTAGAAAACTTGTTCTTCCATTAAAAGGCTTGCTCATATGTCATTACATAATGGTGTCTCTTTCAGTGATTAATTATATTTGTTTTAATTTGTTACTGAGATTAAGAGTTATGTGTGGCTATTGTAAAGGTTAGTGGAACCCACATGCGACCTTTGACCTGTATAAGGCTGCTCATCACTGCTATAACAGTCAATGAACAAACACTGTTTTGCCTCTATGTAAATCATACTTGCCAACATTTGTATTTCTTTTTCCGGGAGATGCCGGCTGGGACGTGGGCGTGCAGGGGGCGGGGTGCCGAAATCGCGTAATTTTGGCCCCGCCCCCGTGACGGAATGAATCGCGGCGTTTAAACCGAATTCTGCCCACTTCCTATCAGGGAGATTGCCACACTCGTCCGGGAGACTCTCGCAAAATGCGGGAGTCTCCCGGACATTACGGGAGAGTTGGCAAGTATGATGTAAATCCTTTGTAAAATTACAGTTTGGAAATACAAACAAGCATTGTGTGGTATTTCACAAACGAAGCAGCAAATATATAACAGGGGATAGTTAATTATTACATAGTTCAAAATCTGACAGAAACACGTCATGCAAAAAAAATAGTTCTTTATGGTTCAAGGTCTTCTAATTTCACCTCCAAAAAAGCAAGAAACGATTGTTAATCTTAATAAAATTAATTGCGTTATGTATTTCCTGTAACAGTATATTTATTAAAACAGTTGGATATTTATGTGATGGTCTCTATGGAGTCAGAATAGAATATTTTCAATCTATGTTATTTTAGACCCATAGAAATCTAAGCAAACACATAGGAATAAATTTATCAAGCTGTAGGTTTGAGAGTGGTGATGTTGCCTATAGCAACCAACCAGATTCTAGCTGTCATTTTGTAGAATGTACTGAATAATTGACAACTGGAATCTGATTGGTTGCTATAAGCAACATCTCCACTTTTTCAAACGTGCAGCTTGATAAATTTACCCCATAGAGTTAGATTTACTAAAGCCTAAATGGAAAAGTGAAGGTGTTGCCCATAGCAACCAATCAGATTCTAGCTATCATTTATCAAGTACATTATAGAAAATTATTGCTAGATCTGATTGGTTGTTATGGGTAATGCCTCCACCCAACGTCCAGGCTTGGGTGCAGAAGGAGCAGAATACCAATGACCGACATAGTCTGTGCCGCTGATCAGAAAGTCAAGGGTAATTAGAATGATGGACTGGAAAGAAGGTGGTGGTACTGAATGGGCAGTAACGTCATCAGAAGTGTCTGGAGCATCTCAGCGGCTATAAGTATCTAGAAACGTGTTTTCCAAGATGCCAGATTATTGAGACTCTGAATCAGTGTCTAGTATCATTAATGTGCTCATCACTTGTGTTTCAGACCTTAGCTTACATCCAACTTTTGCTGTCACACTTTAACTGTGTACCACACCTTGTCTTGCATCCAACCACTGTTTGTTTGCTTACCTGTGTACCATACCTTGGTTTGCTGACCACAGCTTGTCCACTTGCCAATGAACCAGACCTTGGCTTCCATTTGACCATCCCTTGTCCTCTTACCTGCGTACCAGACCTTGGCTTGCATTAGACCACCACATGTCTGCTTATCTGTATACCAGACTTGAACCTACACCCAAACTTTCCACACTTCTATTACCGGTGCATTATCTGTGTATCCAACTCCTTGGCCACAGGACTGACCACTGCTCTTGACCAAATCCATTCTACAGACCAGGTCTACATTTTTCTTTTGCACTTATCTTTATTCTTGGCATACTATCACTGTGAGCATTGTTATGGAGACCTGAGAACATCTTACAGTGGCCTCCAGCCACCGGGATCTAATATCACCACTGTTGCACTAATGTGACATCAGCTCCTGAGTACCCATGAAAAAACATCCCATTTGTGAGGAATTGAGGCTCAATTCAAGGTGCATTCAGCTTCCCAGCTCAAATTTAACTAGGGATCTCCACTTATCTGCACAGCTCTTCCAAAAGAAGATCTGAAATTAAGCACAATGTGTTGTTCTATTCACAGATATGTGTATCACATAAAAAGGATCACAAAATGACTTTTGCACTGTGGAGTTGCATTTTTGCATGTTTATAACTGGCCCTTGCTAGAACTTATTTATTAACATAGTATAATCTGCACAAGTGTGTTGTATCCAATGGCAATCAATATAGTTAAAACTGTATTGTTTCTTGCAGTTTGGAAAATAAAAGCTCACATTTCATTGAGTTGCAGTAAATTTGTGGACATTATAACATATTGTTAAATAAGCTTCAATTTTTAGCACTAATTATTAATTACAGATGGACAATAGATCTACCATTATCTATATACAAATTTACAATTGAAATAGGTCATAAAAGTCTGAAAGGTCATTCATGTCTGAATGCAAATGACACAATTCCCTACGAGTTGAGAAGCAGAAAGGGGCGAACTAGTGTAAGCCATGTGCAATCAGGGTGTTCTGACACCCTGATTGTACATTTGATTTAAAATGACACGTATGCCTGTCATTATTTCAAACTGCCTAAGTCCATTTTTGTTAAAATCTATAGATATACAATGTCTGGACCCTATGAGTCATTTTACCTGATAGAGAGTCTTATCTGTTTAACATTTCAAGATACACTCTTATAACAAGTTAATCCACTGATTGTCTCATCTTTTATATTAATGAGAGAGAAAATAGTCTGCAATCCGTATCCCCACCACATCATTCACTCAATGTTTCTCTGTCAACTCCCAGGACAAATAGCTGTCTTTGGTGTATATGCTGCATGGTATTTGTGTGATGCATAGCACATTGTTGCATTGACGTTGATTAAGGAATATAATAGATGATTACGTAGACAAGGTTGTTGTAATGCAATACAGCCAACCAGCAGTAAAGCTGTACAGTAATGTAGTTTTGTTCAGCTTTGTTAAGAGTCTGTATCTCACTATAAGCGAGGGTAGCGGTGTTGTAAAGAGGGATATCTAATAATCATTAAAAAGAAGTATCTAAACTCCATACAACTAGCATTGCATTGAGGAGAGTCTAAACCAGCTGGGATGGGGAAAAAGACATTAATCAGTAGCCAAATCTTGTGTTCTATCAATGCGACTTTCACCCGAGAATATTACAACCCCAAAAAACAGCAGAAATTTGGGGAAATAGTCTTGGAACAATGTGACAATTACAGTGCCATGCAAACGTTTTTCTAACCCTTGTCAAAGTGTATATTTTAATGAATCTCTAAGTAAAAAGAAGTTAATACAACATTACAAAGTTTTGCAACTTCTAGTTCACAATTACTACTAGTTTGGTGATTGAGTACATTTAAAGCCGTGAAGGTGGCGTGTCCAAAAGTTTGGGCACGCTGTTAGTCAATTCTTAACACAGGTTGGACAACTGATCTGCACATCAGGACCACTGATTTACAAACCGCTTGGTTTAGGGGAAAGAGCCTTCAAACATCTTGTTCTGGGCACAATCGAACAGCTTGGCCCAGTGGAAGGATTTTTTAAACAGGGAAAATAACCTTTAAACACTTTGGCCCCGAGGAAGAGATTTTCAAATAGCTTGGCCTGTGAAAATGTGTAACAAAGAAAATATTCTGCTAAACAGTTTCTCTCAATCACTAGTTGTGTTCCCTCATTGCACGAAACATACATCGTGTCAATATCCTGTTTATATACAAAACTTGGGTACTGTGAAAGTGCACGGGCTATTGTTGCCATAGATGTGCTATGAGTAAGTGATACAATGCTACAAACGTGATGTTGCTAAAATAACCTATTCAGGTTATTACACTTGGGGGAATCCTAACAACAGTTACAGATTTATGGAATTCATAAGAAGGCTTTTTTTTCCTATCTAATGCCTTCATGCACCCAGAAGGATTTTCTTGTTCTTTGTATGTGGTTTAACCCCCAAATAATTTCAATATGCAGTAGAACTCTCCTTCATGTGCTACTTCACACACCATATACATATGGAATTCAATATAATAATAGTGTATACAGTGTAATTGAGCTGGATTATTTACTATTAAAAAAAATTAATCATAAAAAGGCCTGTCAGTACATAGTTTTGCACAGGGTTGGGCATCATTAACACGTGTAGTCCAAAAATAAATTATAGAGGGGCATTAGGATTTTGCTATGGATGTTACATGGATGTATTTCATGTAATATGCGTGTTCTGTGTGTGGGTGATGGAAGTTATTAGGGATGTGAGAAAACAGGTGAGGACTACAGACGTACCCAACAAATCTGTTGTTCTCCTTGAGTAGATAAAAATTTTGATACTAAACCCCATAATACAGGCCTTGCTGGATTTTAAGTTGGAAGACAAATGGCAATATTACCCAATGAAAGAAAATTACCAGTCTGACATCTTCTTGAAGTCTTGTTGAATACCACATGTAGATGTTCTATGGGGTAGGTTCTTAATGACCACTGTGCTAAAAGAGGATGCTTGGGCCCTTCGCATTTCATCCAAAGTCTGTTCCTCTCACAGTTTCCCATTGCGTGCTAACCTGTTTATCCATCCCCTTTTTAATGCGCTCCCATTCATAGACATTTGACAGGAAAGTGGGACTAAAGACAAATACATGTGCATGCATGTGTAACGGGGTCTAGGGAGACAAGGTCACACAAACCGCAATCCGTTTCCTGACACACCAGGTACTCTACTGATCCTGAGGGACAACTAGGAGACTCACCGTACCCTTGTTAACAGCAATCCAGGAACCACACCTCCCATCTGATCAATCCAGCACATCTGTCTTTACTTGGGCCTGATCTATGGTTCCTACAGGGAAAGATACTAAAATAGAGATAACTTACATATAAAGCAACAAACAGTTTGGTGTGTTACTTGCCAGTGACCACCACACCATTGGTCAATTTATACTACTCTGGAAACAGACCGATCCTGCTGCTGCTTACCTGCCCTGGGTGACCAGTATCCGCCAGCACCAAGCTATACCACAAGCCTCCGCCTATCCTTTAGGAACTCAGGAATTTTTGGTACCCTTCCTGACCGAGTTGAGGGGCCATGTATGCCACTCTCAACCACCTATTACTTTACTCACTCACAAGGGACCAAATGTCCCACTACATCAAGAGCCGAGTGCCCTTCTATCAAACAGGACCTAGTGTCCTCTCAACTACAAATGGACTAGTGCCCTGCTACAACCAAGGCCTACTGCCCTGCTAAACAACAGGGACCTAATGTCCCTCTAACTGCAACAAAAGAATGTCCTTCTACCCTGCTAGGACCTAGATCCCTCTCAAACTTTCAGGGGCCTTGTGCCCACTAACTACCTATAAGCCTTGTGTCCCAATTACTATTATAGGGCGTTGTGCCCCAATTAAACCTACCTACTCCCTACTGAGGCTGGGTCTTGTGCCCACTACTTGCCCACGGGCCTGGTGCCTGAATTGCACCATGGGCCTTGTACCTAACCTAACAAGGAGTAGTTATACTTACCTGCTCCGCGCAGGATACTTAACTTGTCCTCCAGCCGGTGGCGCCTCTTCTCCTGTTCAGCGCGCTGCCCTCTGGTGTCTTCTTGGCAGAGTAGCTCCCGGCCCATACGAGGGACTTCTCCTGCCGCAGCCTACTTCTTTCCCGTTGCCATCTTCTCTGTCGTCTTTTTTGCGGAAGGATAGCTCTTACCCTTACAAGGGGTCCCTGCTACTGCCACCGTCTCTGTGCTTGATGCGGTGCCTCCAGACGCGCCGCGACATTCATGGCCACTGATTGGCCAATAGGGAAAGCTGAGCCTTGATTGGCTCAGCTGCCCACTGTTACTGGCGCCGGGACCTGTAGAAACAAGAAGATTAAAACTCACCGCCTCTGGAACGGTGAGTCTTCTTCTCTTCCATCTTCACCCAGTCCCTTATTTCTTCTGTCTTCACCCACTTGATAGGCACCTTGGTGGGGCATACTCTCACACATGTGCATTGTGCCTCAATCTTAAATCAGTCTTTTCTTTCTTAGCATTTGCTGTCTGCATGTCTCCACACACCCACATCTGCAACATCCTTGGGGTTGTCCAGGACTGAGTCATTTCACAATGTTCTTGTTCAGTCAGTATTCAAGTGCCTTAACCAATGTCAGACAGAAAGGCAAATATAATAAATAAAATACATTTTCCAATATTATTTGATGTCAAATTCACTTATCAGCAGTGAGTGTTAGTGTAATACCCTGCAAATCACAGATATATTACTGTATGTACAAACTACAGTTCCCCAGAGTGCCTATGGGAACTTAAATGCAAATTGCATCTGCATTTTTTGGATGGGCAAACTGAAATGAATGAACTAGAAGGTTCCAAGTGATTCGTGGGAAAATGAGGAGGAGTCAAAAATGGTCTGGTTAGTGTAAGAAGTGGTGTGTTTGTCTGCTGGCTAAGCTAATGGAGAATCTTCCCACAAAGAGCCACTGAATGCTGAATTGTTGTCCTGAGGGATGTTTGCAGCCAGCCCAGAAAGAATCAAATTTGCATGAGATGTCTGCAGGACTCATATGAAGACAGATAAGTTTATTTTGCTTTGGAATGTTCAAGTTATTTAAGTGAGACATCAAACTGTGTTATTAACACCTCTGACCTGGACTGTAATATTGCTATTGACAGGTGTTATAGCAACTGCGACATAGAGAGAAATCATTTACCACAAGAGTTTGTCTATATTGCATCAGAAGTTTATTCTATTGTGAAACTGCCTAAAATGGTTGCTGATAACAGAATTGCAAGTTGTTTAACCCTACAGTTGCTGGAAGAAAGCTGCTCATTCTATTAGTCAGATTGCTAAGTGAACACTGTCCTTTACAGTGGTAACCATTTATTGGGCAGAACTGCTGTTATTTGCAGAGTTCAGGAGTCACACATGCATCAAGTTGATAACTGATTTCACCTTGTTCAAGTAAATAAGCTTCATGTGTCAGATGAAACCTCGCTTAAACCTGTGGATTATAATTTACCCGCTTGACATCTGTGTATCATAAAGTGAACTAGAAAGCATCTACCCTGAACAAGCTGGATTAATTCTTATTGCATCTCTATTGATTTTTGTCTGATAAGTATAATCGGTATAATTGCACTAAAAATAGCGTGATTGGTCTATATTATCTCCTGCCACAACATTTAGTGTAATGGTCTAATTAACTCGTAGCAACTGGTTGTCTCCTAAAGTATCTATCCAGTGAAATCCATTTCACTGAAGAACAGTGCCTAAATTGTGTGATGGACCTTTGAATCCACCAAATCATGGCATGTTATTTTATCAAATGAGAGATTATTTTACCAAAGGTCATTCCAAAATCATCCCTTTATTTGTTGACGGTGAGACTTATCTTCTCAATGTGTATAAACTGCTTAAGGAAAAATAAAAGTACATCTTGTGCTCCCTGAGTTTGAAATCAGATGTCAGATGGGCCAAAATGAGATGCACTCACCTGTATATGATGAGAAACAGCTTCTTCAATAGTAGGGTTTTGTCTCCAGTTAGATGCTCAAAAAACTAAAATGAATATAGTATTCAATAATATTCAATATGTAATAGGGAATGTATATGAATAATGATAAAAGGTGCACTTACGCTGTAAAGGGGCATAGTTTTTTGCTAAGAACCTCTGTCTGCTGAAATTATCCTGCTGAGTTTAGTAATCTTTTATTTACACATTTTTATGCTGAAAGTACTGGGACAAAACATTATGCAATAACATAAAAATAATAAAAATAAATAAAATGCATTCCCATGTATAAACTTTCAAGTCAACTTGTAAGATCAATATAGCGCTCCCAGGGTTACAGAATTGCCTGCTAGTTAGCGTTGCTCCCCATGTTTCCTCGGGAAAAAAGTGGTGCAAGGTTTACATTGGAGTCCTTTTAAAGAGTAAGGGGTATATTAACTAAACTGCGGGTTTGAAAAAGTGATAACTAGAATCTGATTGGTTGCTATAGGCTACATCCAAACTTTTTCAAACCCACAGTTTAGTAAATATACCCCTAAGGGGTACATGTATTAACCTGCAGTGTTATAAAATAGGTGATTGTTGGTGATGTTGCCGGCAAAACTTGGTGTGATGGTTTGGAGAACATATATTTATCAACCCCACAGGCGGAGTTTTGCCTTTAATTAAATTGTCGTTTTGAATCTCATCTGCAAAATCACAGAAAAACATTGATTTTACAACACTGCATGTTGATATATTTTCTCCTGATAGGAAGATTTACTAATGCTTCTAAAAAGGAAAAGTGAAAATGTTGCCCATAGCAACCAACCAGATTCTTGCAATCATTTTCGAGATTGTACTAGATAAATAATAACCAGGGGTCTGATTCATTAAGGATCTTAACTTAAGAAACTTCTTATTTCAGTCTCCTGGACAAAACCATGTTACAATGCAAGGGGTGCAAATTAGTATTCTGTTTTGCACATAAATTAAATACTGACAGTTTTTTCATGTAGCACACAAATATCAACTTTAAATTTCAGTGTACAAATAAGCTATCAAGTATTTGTGTGCTACATGAAACATCTCTACTTATTAGTAAGTAGAGATGTTCACTGACCCTCGTGTTTTGGTTTTGGTTCTGGTTTTGGATCTGGATTAACTTTGTATTTTGGTTTTCGTTTGGTAAAACCGCCCTCACGTGTTTTGGTTTTGGTTTTTATCCCTATTTTTTTCTAAAATCCCTATTTATTTTTTTGCTAAAATCACATAATTTGGCTCTTTATTTGTTCCTACATTATTATTAAGCTCAATAACATTAATTTCCAGTCAATTTTTGTCAAGTGACAAAAACACTGCTACCCCTCCTGTTTCTGTATGAGCAATGGCACTGAGCAATGGTACTGGAGAGTGACAAGAACACTGCTACCCCTGTTTCTGTGAGCAATGGCGCTGCATCTCCTGGGGAGAGAGGTACTTATGGAATCCAAAACCCGCGAGATCCGACAACACAACAATGACGTTTTGCCTTGATTCAGATCCGAGGATGAGCGACAGTACTCGGACCCCTTAAGTTCCGGTTGGTTCTGTTTTCAGAAAACTGCATCATACACATGTCAGTATTAGTAACTCATACACATGACATTATTAGTACCTCACACACGTCAGTATTAGTAGCTCACATACATGTCAGTATTTGTAACTCACACACATGACAGTATTAGTAACTCATACTCATAAACAAAAAATAAAAGAATGTAGAAGGTGCACTATTGCTCTCTAGTAATTCATAATTCTCATGGAGAGAGTATGGAGCTAATCAATAAAACTTTTATAAGCTATATAGATGAAGTGAAATATAAAACAAAAATTTCATTAACCATAAAAACAAATGTGTGCTTTAAAATCCGCTGGATGGATTGTTAGTCATATATTCATTAGTAGTAGGGAATAGGTTGGAAATAGCAATCAGAACTTAATCGGATTGCTACTGAAATATCATACTAAATCAGGAATTTATTATGAGTTATTCTGAGAGTAAAGCAATCAATACTCGTAGCTCCCTGTAACAACTCAGGATATTGCTACCTATTATTATTAGCGTGTCTTGCTAACTACCTATCTGATGCTCCATCTAACTTTGGATCTATTGGAGCAGAAGAGTGAAAGAGGGATTCCCTATAATAAAGTAAGGCAACAGGTACAGTCAGTGGAACGCCCCTAACTGTGCCACAGGCCTAGTGCCTGAATAGTGCTCCCGGCCATGTGCCCGACCTAATTGAGTATTTTATACTCACCTGCTCCGCGCTGGAAACTCAGCTTGACTAGGCACCTTCGGTTCTTCCAAGTTATCCAGCCGCCAGCACCTGTTCTCCTCTTCGGCGCTTATGGAGTCTTCTTGGCAGGGGCGCACTTAGCCCTTACAAGGGCTCCCCGCCGATGTTCTCCTCACCGGCGACTTCCTCTCCTTCTTCGGGCGACAGGGTAGCTCACAGCCCTTACAAGGGCTACCTGCCGCCTCCACTGGCGTCTCCGGCGCTGGACGTCGCTGGACATCCTCTTCGTTCCTCTCCGCCGCCGGACTGAAGCAATGGCGGCACCCAGCGGCTTATAAAGACGCAGGCGCGCCAATGTCATCGTGATTGGCTTGCAGCGGTGCCAATAGTTTAAATGGCCAATCCGGCCACTGATTGGCCAGCAGCGGGACCTGCAAAGAAAGAAAAGGGATACTCACCGCTGGAACACCGGGCCGTATCTCCGTCTTCTGTCTTCGCCCTCTTCAGGGGCCACTGGACCTCGGAGCACTCCACCACAGGGGCTCTGCTATTTGTGTGAGTGACAGGGGAGGGGGGACTGCTATTTGTGTGTGTGACAGAGGAGGAGTGGGCTGCTATTTATGTGATTGACAGAGAAGGCGGGCTGCTATTTGTGCTAGTGACAGGGGAGGGGGGCTGCTATTTGTTCTAGTGACAGGGGAGAGGGGGCTGCTATTTGTGCTAGAGACAGGGAAGGGGGGCCTTGCTATCTGTGTGACTGACAGTGGAGGGAGGCCTGCTATACTGTGTGAGTGACAAGGTAGGGGGGCCTGCTATTCTGTGTGAGTGACAGTGGAAGGGGGCCTGCTATAGCATGTGAGTAAAGGGGAGGGACAGCGGGCATGCTATACTGTGTGAGTTACAGGGTGGGGGGGCCTGGCCTGCTATACTATGTGAATGAAATGGGAGGGGGGCCCGCTATACTGTGTGAATGAAAGGAGGGTGGGCTGCTAAAATGTCTGAGGAAGTGTTTTTTTTAATATAATGCATACTTGCCAACTCTCCAGGAATGTCCGGCAGACTCCCAAAATTCAGGTCGGTCTCACAGACTCCCGGGACTGCAGGCAATCCTCCCACATCCCGAACCTGCCTAGCCTAAATGATGTGATTTGCAGTGAATCGCGTCATTTCGGTCCCGCCCGCCGCGACAAAACAACATTTTTGTTGTGGGGGCGCGGCCAAACACGCCATTTTGGCCGCGCCACACCCACTCCCGCCCTCTAGTCACGCCCCTCTCCCAGAAAACACTTGCAGAGAGTTGGCAAGTATGATATAATGTGTGATATGAGGGAAAGGAGTAGGGTTGACTTAATAGTACATGGGAAATAGGTAGGCTATTAATTTAATGGTGGAGTTTAGGTGGGGGCTAATTATTTAATGGGTGTTATTTTATTTGTGGGGTGATGGTGGGGCAATTTAATTTATTGATGGGCTATTTAATTTAATTTAATAGTGGGGCCTATTAAATTAAGATGGGGTGACAGGACCTTTAATTTAATGCTGGGGTGGTTTGGGGGCTATTAATTGAATGTGGAGCTGAGTTTGAGGAGCATGAGGTTTATTTATTAAATGTGAATGTGAATTACTTAATGACAGTGAAAGTTGTGGGAAATAGGTATATTTATTATACGGAAATGCTATTACTTTATTTCTGGGGCTGTTTGGAGGGAGGAAAATAGGTTTATTTATTAAATGGGAATACTATTACTTTAATGTTAGGGCTGGAGGATGGCCAAAGTATTAATCGTGGGTCCTATTGATTTAACGCCGGGGCTGGTTGGAATTTTTTTTTCAAAATATGGATCAAGCCGCAACTAAAGAAACCAGCAGCCACAGGTGATGAAAGTGACAAGAACAGGTAGGACAGTCTGTCAAATATTCTGAGTCTAGTGGGACAATCCTGATTTTTGGTGACTGTTCTGCCCAATCTAAGGGGCAGGTCAAGACTGTGTACTCTTTATATACACACTGCATTCTTCATATACTACATATACTACACTATGGTGCTAGCTGTTCTTCGTGGGCTGACCACTCCCCCTCTAGTGTCTGGTCTCACCTCTATGATGGCTGGCCACACCCCCTCTGGTGGGCCCCTAGCGTTGCAGTCCCCTGGTGGGCCCTTCCTGCCCCAGTCCGAAACTCTACACATGTCAGTATTAGTAACTCATATGCATGTCGGTAATAGAAACCCATATCCATGTTAGTATTAGTATCTCACACACATGTCAGTATTAGAAATCCAAACACATGTCAGTATTAATAATTCATACTCATGTCAGTATTAGTAACTCATACCCATATCAGTATTAGAAACGCATACTCATGTCAGTATTAGTAATTCATACACATGTCAGTATTAGTAATTCATACACATGTCAGTATTAGTAACTCATATGCATGTCAAGATTAATGGGCATAAATAGGAGTATGTAGTCATAACAGAAGAAACGGCTTTAGCTCCTCAGCTTTTTCCTATGTTTGTAAATGGCCATTTGTGTGTATTAACTAAAGAATTATGACATAATATTGCAATGGAATTCAGTCTACAAACATGTGCCAACTTACAACATGTAACTTCTCATGAATAATTGAGGTTGTTAAGCTTTGTTGAGAAAGGCAACATTTTCCTGTATATTTTATCCCACAGCTATAGGATGATGTCCCATACCATCTGGTCTATTCTGTTGTCCCAGCTTTCCTTTCCTCCGAGGTTTTTTTTTCTGTTCTTCGGCCACTCCAGAGGAATCCATCTTCATAATATTCACCTTTCACCCTTGTCTTACTATCCCTTCTGCGAAATCAGACTTATCACTTTTACAAAATGCCCTGGAATTTCAGCTGAGGGAATTGTGTGACCCCATCAACCTCCTTCTGTCTAGCAGAACAGAGTTATTCAGTGGTTCAGCTCTACTAACCCCTTAACCGCCATGAGGATACTGCATGTTGTTAGAGAGGAGATTGCTATTACTACTATATACTGTTCTTATTATGAAGGAGCAGAAATAAGATATGCTAGGCTACACATATACATTTTATTGTTTGCTGTGGAACACAATGTTCTAAAATGTGGAATAGCTATAATAATTACGTAATAATAATTAATATTATAATAATAATAATAAAAATAATAAAATGATAAAAAACATTTAAAGTAAGAGTAAATACAAAATAGAAATTGATTTGAAAATAAACAAAATGAAATGAAAAAAAGAAATAAAAAATAACAATACAGTAACAGTGTTATCCCACATACGGGGGTACATAGTGTTTTTTTCAGCAAGTAGATAACGCTTCTTAATCAAGCCCACCACGTACAGCAAATAGGGGAGGAGGTCTCCCACTGGGTACCTCTTCTATTACTTTTATTGGAAAGGCTGTTCATTAATTTTCACCCTTGTTTTCACAGCAGGGATGCTGCAGGAAAAACAAGCACAATACAAGGCGTCCATATTGCTTAGATAGAGCTCTTATCTTAGATAGAGTGCTATGGACAGACTGAGGGGCCTATGTACCGACAGGAGATAAGCCCTAAATGCGGCAAAACCTAATTTGTTTTCAATTATTCTTTTATATTATTTTTTTTCTAATGAATCTGGTTGGTCAATGCGCATGTGTGAATTGGCAGGTAAGCGCACGTATGCACAGAGGCGCTCTTCACTGGCCTGGTGAGCAGTGAGACTCTTCTTACCGCTGCCAGCCAGTATCACCAGGGAGCTGAGCAAGGCCCAGCTACCCCAGTGACCTTTAGTGATGTGCGCCCGAAGATTTGATTTGCAATCTTTAAAACCGCAAGGTCCAGATAAATAGACCCATGAGTTCTCAAAGCACTCTAATTGATATACATTTCTCCCACTGGGTACCTCTTCTATTACTTTTATTGGAAAGGCTGTTCATTAATTTTCAGCCTTGTTTTCACAGCAGAGAAGCTGCAGGAAAAACAAGCACAATACAAGGCGTCCATATTGCTTAGATAGAGCTCTTATCTTAGATAGAGTGCTATGGACAGACTGAGGGGCCTATGTACCGACAGGAGATAAGCCCTAAATCCGTCAAAACCTAATGTGTTTTTAATTATTTTTTTATATTATTTTTTTCTAATGAATCTGGTTGGTCAATGCGCATGTGTGAACTGGCAGGTCAGCGCACGTATGCACAGAGGCGCTCTTCACTGGCCTGGTGAGCAGTGAGACTCTTCTTACCGCTGCCAGCCAGTATCACCAGGGAGCTGAGCAGGGCCCAGCTACCCCAGTGACCTTTAGTGATGTGCACCTGAAGATTTGATTTGCAATCTTTAAAACCGCAAGGTCCAGATAAATAGACCCATGAGTTCTCAAAGCACACTGATATACATGTGGTCAGGATTGAGTAAGATATTATACAAGAGAGAATAACCATCAAAAGATTGCTCGAAAAAAGTATACTACTTAACTTACTGTCAGGTTGGTAGGCTATTATCGAGTATTTCCCAGACTGGGTTCCAGTTTTTATTTAATTGTTGAAATGTTCCAGGACCTCTTAGCACTGCTATGGAATTGAAATTCTAGGACTGTAGAATATGATTTTATTTTTTTTCCCTAGAAAATCACTTGCTATAAAGTTATAAATTTATCAATGTTGTAATTTCATGATTAAACCATTTTACTAAATAATTCTATAGGTAACCACCCCACTTGTACTAGAACTCAATCCCCCATTCTACCGACATCCCCGAAAGCAGAGGTAAAGGATCCTGATTTGCGTGCAATAAATTCTTGAACTATGCATAGTCCAACATATTTGATCTTAATTCGTGTAAGGCAAACAGGTTCGGCCATGTGATCAAGCTTCAACGGCTGCATTATTTAGTATATTTAATGGTTTTCCATGTGAGCGGCAAACTAGAACTTTAAACATTATGTAGTAATGTTCACTTTGAAGTAAATAAAAGTTAAACATGTTATATAATGAAGCCATTTAAAGCTTGAACAGATAATGTTTTAAAATTTATTACAACGTCTTTCATTTACCTGTGAGTTGCCAGCTTGAACTTTAAAATAGAAATTGAATTATGAGGATCACTTTTGGAGGTAAAGTGGCCCTGACAGTTGACCTGAAATTGAACTTGCTCAAAAATCATAATCATACTGTGAAAAGCCTTCAAACCACCCAAATTCAATCAGGTGTCAAATCGGTTCCAATAACTCAAACATCTCTAAAATAATGTGTTAGTGTAGATGTTTAAAGCACATGAGAGACCAGAAAATGCATCTATACTTTACACTGAAATGAATTTCCTTATGCCAGTTACCAACATGCTGACTCTAAAAAGTGGTTGCAACAAATGTCATCTTATTCTGTCTTCTAAACCCTATTTCTTCCTACTTGGGTTTCACCAGCAATGAATGTCTTTTGTAAAATTATAACTGTAGAATGTTATTTAGTTTTTCTTCAAAATTTATAGAAAAGCTGAACAATAAAATAAGGTAGAATCCTATAATTAAACAGGGGCTTCTCATTTTCTCAAGCGGCAGTCATAGTTTGAGTCATTCTTTGGCCAAATAATGCAAAGCAGAATCACAATGTTAGCTTAAATTATGGATACGGTCACTATTGCACACCTACACACTTTATATTAATGAAATAAGTATGCCAGTGTCTATTTGCATTTTGGCTCTGTGAAATTTGTGGCACAATGAACAAACTAATCATACAAAAATTTACAATACAGGAAAATGTAAACTATTGTTGAATAGAGACGTTTTTAATGGAGCGGTAATGGAAAGTGCGCACTGCAGGGTAACACTTGAGCTTATTCTCCACATCTCTTTTGAAATGACTAATAACAACCATTGTCATTATCCTGACTATGTTCTAAATGCACTACCTGTCAGGCAGCCCTCATTTTCTAATGCCTATGACTCTGGCATGCCAGGTTATTCAAGTTTACATGATGCTTCATAGCAATTAAGATTCATGGAATATAAAATAAAAGGTATTTGTACATGTGTGCACATTGGGCATAAGTGTCTGCGGGTGTGTCTATTGACAAACGGAGGCATCAGTTATTTCATTCAGACCTGAATACATCTTCAACTCTGAATACGGTGAACATACACATAGGGGGCAATTCAATTCCCCCCAGAAGTAGCACAGTGTTAAATCTATTACCGCTATTACAGTAAATTTAACCCGTCTTTCTGCTCGCAGCTGAGAGAGCATTAAATCTACCGTAATAACGGTAATAGTGCGCAGGGCGCGTTACTTTTTACAATAATGCGGCCAATTGAATTCCCACCATAGACTTGAATGCGACTTTTCAATCAAAAGTTACTCTTACACTTGCATTTCACTCTGACTCATCCCCTAGGTGGATAAATGTTTTAGAACTGTCCCTAATTAATCAGTAAAGAGCTAATAATGTCATAACAAACAGTTTGCGAGTCACGCAAAGATTTTTAGGGTTGTACTGACAGGGCCACCCATAGCAGAGGACAGAGGGACACATATTTTCCCAATTGTAAAGCGCTATGGAATTTGCTGGCGCTATATAAATAAATGATAATGATGATGATGATGATGATATTTTGAGTCAGGAACTCAGGACACCCCGTGGAAATAATTGCAAGAACTTGCATAATGAAGAAATGTTTGATAATGGGGGCTACGTTCTGACCCACCAGTTGTTTTCCCATCCCATAAAAAACTATTGTTATACACTTAATTTTATTAAACGCTGAGATATAACATTTTTCAAGTTCATCTCTTAAAGAAGAGTTGGCCCAGGATTCAAATTTTTCAGAGGGCCTAAAATTCTTCTGGGCGACCCTGGTTGTGATCCATGTTGACAGGTAACACAGCGTCATATCTATCAATGGCTATCATATAATTAGCACAAATATTATACATCATACATACAGCCTATGTTCCCTCACGCTTATCATGCTAGCCTAGGCACCTTACACTAATCATACCAGCAAATTAACCATTCAGTTATGGAATCTGGCCACTCCTCCTCTTCAGGTAGTCTTCAGTTTTCAGATTTTACAGATTACAGGCAAGTATTGTATTGTATTGCACCTAGGGGAAGGGAGGGAGGAACGGATCATATGCTCTGTGGCTGCATGAAGTAAGGTGGCTGGTCCAGGAGGAGAGGCTAGCCATCAGCTACCATACTGTGCCCTACTGTCACCCCTTGAACAGGAACTATGGGGGGCTCCCTCAAAGAGGGGGGACCCAGGGCTTGTGCCCCCTGCCCACCCCCCAACCCTTAATACAGCTCTGCACATAACCCATTAGCTATTAAGCATTGACGAGCAGGGACCTCTCCCTCTTGTCTCCTTGTTTGCTTCCACCTTGTCCACCTCAGGTGATCCTTGTGTTATGTTTACTGTGTGTTCTGTACTAAGCTTTATGTTTGTTCTATACCTTACTTAAAGATTTAAGCATTATACTTAATTTCTTGGTTTTATTGAATGTATGTTTGTATGTATGTATGCTCTGTGTTTTGCTTTTGTCTGTTCTGTAGTTTGCTTATTGGACCTCTATGTTTTCTATAATATGCTAATTTTCCCTGTAGAAGTTTGTGGCGCTGTATAAATAAATAAACATAATAATAATAATACACGCTACATGTCTCTGGATAAATTCTATGTGAGCTCTTATTATTTACACAAACAAACAATCTGCTTCAGAACTTTCGGATAAGCTGCTGGACGCAAACACTGACCGCAGAAGCCTGCATGATTTTATTTTTCTCTTCTGTGCAGTCATTAGGAAATGGTCATGATGTCTACTACTGGGCAGGACTTTTTAGACACCCCTAAAGAGTTTGAAGCTTATTTAAAACTTTTGAGAGGTGGCTATCTGCAGATGTTATCAGTCCAGAAAAGAGGATAGACATATTACTGGCTGAATTGCCTGTGGAAACATACAATGTCAAAATATATTCATGTACTATTGCTCCTGCAAAGCACCCTGGGCCCGAGTTAACATATCAGATTATCATTTACCAACATTATAAATCAAAACCCATCATTGTTGACTGGCCTATATAATTAATACTACCGCAATACTTAATACTTGCTGAATGAAACATATTTTCACTTTTGTAATGTTGCGTTGGCTGAAAAGTCAACTCTCAGCAACAATTCTTCACAATATAATGTAAGAAAAATGCAGCTTCTCAGCTTAAACAACAGGGGCCTGAGTCATTAAGTGGAGCAAAGCAATAAAAAGGATTAATTTTGCACCTTGGCAAAACCATGTTGCATTGGAGGGGAAGGTAAATTTAAAATGTGGGGATAGATGTATAGTTGGGCATGTCCTTGATCAACTTTAAACTTCAGTGTAAAAATAAAGCTAAGTATTTGTGTGCTACATGAAAAACCAGCCATTATTCTCCTTACACACAAAATAATCAACTAATTTGCACCCTTTGCATTGTAACATGGCTTGTCCAGGATCAGATTTACTTCTTTTTTTGCCTTGCTCTCCTTAATGACTCCCCAGGTGTCCAATGCACCACAGCCAGCTTTACTGCCACCTAAGTTTGCCACAAACAATTAAATCATGTTACCGCTTTGTTGTGCGCATCGGCAGCGGACCTGGTGGTTGTCAAAGGAAACAGAGCCACATTCTTGGGAAGTAACGAGCTGAATTGTGTTAAGATTTTATGATACATTTCACAGACTCTGGAGCAAGTACCTGACAATCATGGGTTTAGCAGCCAAAGTAAATAATGATGACAAGACTACTTTACATAAGCAGTGTCCCTTACCTCACTCGCTTGTGGGCCCAGGGCCGGATTAACCAAAGGGCTTTATGGGCTACAGCCCAGGGGCCTTGAGCAGCTGGGGGGCCCTAGAGATTTTGAAATGTTTTGGTTTTTTTTGTTTTTTTTTAAAAACTGTCGGATTTTTCTTCATCGGGTTGGGGGCCAGGGGCGGATTAGCCATCCATACACTGCCTCATGTGTTTTCAGTACATTTGTTTTATTATTTGTTTTCCGGCGGCGCTTGGGATGGTGGTGGGTGATAGGCGAATCTCTCGTATTTGGTTTGACCTACCTGAAGGGGCGGATCCAGTAGTGACACTGTCCAGGCAGCGAATAAGGAGGCTGCCTGTCACAGAGAGGGGACTGCAGAGGCTCTCACGTGACTTCCTTAGCTTCAGCCCAGACGGATGCCTCCTGCATCATGAAGCTGAACAGTGCCAGCACAGGTAAGTAGTTAGCAAACTAATCAAAAAAGTGCGTGATAGTTACAGTGAGAGTGTGTGTTGATGTTCCCTGGCTTTTTAAAATGTTATGTTATGATATTTAATGGTCACTTTCTATATAGTGAAATAGGAAATCCATGCATAAAATAACACAAGCATAGAAGCGTGGTCGGATTAGATAGATTGCAGGGTATACTGATTTTATTGTTACCCATGAACTATTTTGGTTAAACAGCTCAGACATTTTTGGAACACTGATGGTAAAGAGTTAATAGACTGGTGTGACAGCCATTTGGAGAAGTGACAACCACCACAAGGAGAGAAAAGTCAGAGGAAAAGCACAATGATATATATATATATATATATATATATAGATATATATATATATATATCTATATATATATATATATATATATATACACATACATACACAGTATATATATATATATATATATATATATATATATATATATATATATAGCACTTGACCTGTTATCCAGAAATACAAGTGAGCTTTGTGAATATATTCTCTTCCGCAGGCCTTAGAGCCATGAAACACACTGGGATTGTACTTTGTTAGGGTTAGGCAGATTTATTTGAAGTTGGGGTTCATTCATTTGCAGTTTAGTGGTTCCATGGGGGAGCTTTGAGTAGGTAAGAGCATTGGGTTAGGCTAAAAGGAGGTAGGAATAGGTTAGAGTTAGGTTGTGATGAGGTAGGAGAAGGTTAGGTTTAAGATGTGGTGGAAAAATTAGGGTTAGATTGTGAGAAGGTAGACATGCCCAATACAATATTACTGGGGGGCCCCAATATCGGACTGGGCATAAATTGCTTGACAAATGGGGGCCTCACAGTATCCCTAGCCCAGGGGCCTACAATGTCTTAATCCGGCCCTATGTGGGCCTGTGGTGAAAGTAATAGAAAGAATGAAATGACATCATATTGTATGACCTGTAAAGTTCAGCAATTAGGAATCTTGTAGTAGATCCCAAAAAAAGACAAAAGTTTTAGACTGTATAGAAATTTGTGAGACACGTGAGAGGGACAAAAAACATATAACCTGACTCCACCATAACTGGCTCCACTCACTCGATCTACCAGAACGCCTCCAACCACGATTTGATTTACAGAAAACAGCCAAATTATATGTTACCTCTCATCTAGCTTATGACCCTATTTCCTTTAGGTTGTACTAAAGAGTGGGGGGTTTTATTGCCACAGTGAATAGCTGCATAGAACCAGAACCTTACATGATACTTAAGACAGAGGATCTTTGCATGATGACAAATATTTTAGTAAAATCTACGGCAGGAGTTGGAATCGGACTTGAAACAATATTTTACCATCACAGGGGACGTTATCACAATTAATGTCTACCTTATTGCAGCCATAGATCAGCTTCTAGAGTATTTTGTTTATTTTCTTGTACCTCTGTAGAGTACTTATGATATTGTATAGGTACACAAGGTCTCTATACAACACAAGGCAAAGGGTCTGCACACGATCGTGAATGCGCCTTTACCTACAAATGTGTCTGAATTGCTCGATTTCTGAGGTCTGTTAAATTGCTCGGGGCAGTTTCTGATAAACTTGTCAACCATGCTGCAGCCATTTTATGAACTAGTACACAAAGATATTAAATGGTAGTAATCAGAGTATGAACATGTTTTTCAATCAGCCAAAAAAGTTTACTGACTAGCATTGGTAAGCGAATTATGATCCTAGCACACTACTGAGGCATACCTCCCAACTGTTCTGATTTAGGCGGGACATTCCCAATTTGAGGGCTCTGTTCCACCATCCCAATCGGGACAGATGTTTCCCGATTGGTGGGAAAGTTGGGAGGTATTCTGTTCACTGCTGATCTGCATGACAGAGCAGTGGTGAATGAGTGCCGGAAATGGTGTTTGGAGGGAAGTACAGGTCTAGCACTTAAAAAGTGCTATGTATACCCTGGGGGTGTGACCATGCCCAGTCTTGCTGCCAGAGAGACTAGTTTTGGGTGATATGCTGAGGTTAGCATGTGATGATTCACTTGATGAAGCTGGTGAAGTTGTCTTACTTAGTGCAAAGGATAATGCACCACGTGAAACACCACAGAATATTCAAAAGGGTGTGATATTCAAGAATGCACCAGGGTATATATATAGAACAACGTAGCCCAGGAAAACACACACCACTTTATGTATAGGTAATAATTCATATGCGTACCAGAAATATGAGCATAATAGCCAGAAGATGTTTTCTTTATAAGCAGCTGTATCTCATACAATGGATACCCAGGGATATGGGCATAATAGCCAGAAGATGTTTTCTTTAAAAGCAGCTGTATCTCGTGCAATGGACACCCTTCCAGCGGCGGTATAATAAATAGAAGGGGATACAATTGTAAAGAGCAATAAAAATTTAATAAACAAAGTAATACTGAACTCACATATAGTTCACCAGGTACAGCTGATCAACAGTAAGGCTCGACGCGCTTCGTCTTGATGATCACAAGACTTCCTCAGGAGCACATGTGTTTTCCTGGGCTACGTTGTTCTATATATATACCCTGGTGCATTCTTGAATATCACACCCTTTTGAATATTCTGTGGTGTTTCACGTGGTGCATTATCCTTTGCATTACAATATTATACTATGTTTGCCTTTCTCCACGCCTTTGGATTGTTCCTGAGTTGAGATCCAGTGTTACAACTCCCTAAGAGGATCCACTCAAGTCTAGATTATACATCTTTACCTGACGGTACGCATATATATACATATTTTGTTCCTTGTTGTCCTGGTATAACACTATGAGGCGCCCCGCCTGTGCTTTGTTCTAGTAATATATATATATATATATACAAGTTAACCCATGCATGATACTCATGCATTCTAGTCAAATCAAGCTACTTAAGGTCTTCTTGTCATGCATTTGGGCCTAGCCCAGGCCTCCTCAGGGGAAGAGCGTTACTTCCCGACGCAAGCGCCCTTTTTAATGTGTGTTCATGAGGTAAAATTACCTCACGAAAATGAGTTTGAGCCCTCAACTCGTAAATGTAGCCTTTACTACCCCTCCCATGGGTGGAAGGGGGGATGATGGAAGTTAACTGACTTCACTATTCTATTTTTTTTGTCAAATAATGTCAGTATACCAAATTTCAGGTCAATTGGATGAGCCCTTTCTGAGAAAATATTTTTTTCCACACACACACACACACTAACACACCCCGCTAGGCTTTTACTTTTATATATTAGATAACAAGTTAACCAGTGCATGATACTCATGCATTCTAGTCAAATCAAGCTACTTAAGGTGTTAAAAAGGTTCTTGTCATGCATTTGGGCCATAGCCCAGGCCTCAACCACCAACCACTCCCCACTGTCACCCCCGGCAACCACCAACCACTCCCCACTGTCACCCCCGGCAACCACCAACCACTCCCAACTGTCACTTCTCCTTCAAGAAATATATATATATTTTTTTTAAATCTTTATAAACACTTTTAACAATTAACAAATTAAAAACATCTTAGTATACCAAATTTCAGCCCTTTCTGAATTTTTTTTTCCACACACACTAAGAATTTAGTAGGTCAGTGTATAACTCCGCCCAGCAGGTGTCGCTGCAGCTTGGTTTTATTTTTTCCACACACACACACACACACACACACAGACAGACAGACTAACACACGCCACTAGACATTTATATATTAGATGCTAAGAATTTAGTAGGTCAGTGTATAACCCCGCCCAGCAGGTGGCGCTGCAGCTTGTTGTTTTTTTTCACACACAGACTAACACACGCCGCTAGGCTTTTATATTATATATATATATATATATATATATATATACAGTTGCAAGCTTTCTCCACCTTATGTCATAGGATCTCGTATCTTCTGAGGTAGACAGCTGCACTTCAGACAGCCAAGACAAGGATATCACACCAGTCAATTGTTTTGGTTTGACTAGCCACAGCTAGTTTTATTCACCATATTCAAAATAAACAAAACATAAATAAAAGACCTTACCTGTCCTGCACCAACTAAACACACAGGAACACACTCTTTCCCACACATATACAAAATATACAGCTTACTGGTCACCATTTGCAGTGTCTCTCAGCAGGCTTCCAGCCTCCTCCCCAGGTCTGAGAGAGTGAGTTAACTGCCTAACAGCCTTTTAGCAGCACCTTGCAGGTGTAACTCCTGATAACCAACACTTGCTAACTGATTGGAAAACCCTAAATGGGCCTTATAAATGGAGCCCACCCTTCTCTCTCCATTTATACCTCAGTTATAGTCTTGTCAGCACTAGCAGTGTTGTTCTGCTTTTACATTTGTTTTTAATTAGGTAAATTGATTCATATTAGGAGATAAATTTAACATAATATAGGACATTCAATTTTTGTTTCTCTATCGGTTTGCGTTGTGATACATATAACTATGAGGGAACCTCACCGCTATCCTCTATATTAATTTTAAATACCTAATTTTTAAGAATTATTTATGCATTTGATAGGGTACATACCCTAACCATTTATAGTATTGGCCCTATTATTAAGGTCTAATCCAATTAGATTTGGACTACCAAAGAAAGACTTCAGCAGCTTTTTTATACTTAAGTGTTAACCCAATTGATGTCCTGTGCGCATATTTATATTGTATTAATCTGCACTCTTGTGGAGTCCATGTCTCGTTGGGTCAGAGCTGTTTTGGCTGCACGAGGGGGACCTACACAATATTAGGCAGCTGGTTTTAATGTTGTGGCTGATTAGTGTAAATATATATAATATAAACCATACTCCGCTCTCATGCTCATTGCCTATCTTATGTCTCATTGCTCCCTGGCTCTTATGTCTCTTTGTCCCCTCTCATGTCTCATTGCCATCCTCACACATTGATCCCTCTCATGCTTCACTGTCCCATCTGCTCCCCACTTACCTCTTGCTGGGTCGTTCTGTCATCACTCTGTGGTAGAGATTTATTTAGTTTCTCCCAATACATCAAATGCTTGCCACTAAGATATCCCAGTTTTTGCATGGGGAAACCTATTTAACCAGTATTGCAGCTGTACATATTTCTCAGGATGAGGATAACAGATTAAAAAGATTTAAAAAGTATTTATTATTTTAATAAAGCTTTTTTTATATCTAAAGGTTACATTTTTTTCAGCAAATTTTGTCTATCTTTAAACATTTTTTTAAAATGTATTTCCACATTAGTAGTCCTAAATGCCCAAATCTAGGCAAGACACCTCATGCATGTCCACATATACAGAGACTACCCTTGCAAAGCTCCAGGCCAGAATCGCTCAGCTGCCCCCATTGATATTTTCTTGTTAAATTGTAGCAATAACTGATTTTTTTTTTATCATAGCAATAAGTAGTAATAAGAAATCAGCAATTGGGCCTCCATTGGTAAATAAAATTAGTAATCATTACATTTCGGCATGTTGCATGTTTTGTATGTTTTCCATGTATACGCATGGTTTCCTCTGGCGGTTCCAGTTTCTTCGCACACTCCAAAAAACATAGTGGTAGGTTAATTGGCTGCTGGCAAAACCCTTTTAATGCGGTATTGGTGGCACCAATTAAATAAATAAATAATGATGATGATAATGATCCTGCCCAAAGTAACTTCCAGAATTATAAATTACTGCCCAATCACCGCCTCACACTCAAGAATGAAAAGCTGCTGGCTCAGACCAGGAGACCATCAATGTAGATTATCTTTTCTTACCTAAATATTTTAAATACCTTTTAAATGTGGCGGAAGATGCCTGAAGCACCAGATAATATATAGATACACAGGCGCAATGTGCCAATAATATAAATAAAACATTCCTCACAACATTTGTGTTTCTTACAGAGTGAGAGTCTTGACTTATAAAGTCCAGGTGGGGAATTACCTCATACAAGTCCATGCTAATCATCTGCTTCAAAATAAGCCTTATCACACACTTGCCCACTTTCTTGGAATGTTCCCGGCTCCAAAGAGAGCTGGCTATTCTCCAGCATCCTGCCCACTTCAGCTAAATATTGGCATTTTGTCCCCACCCCAATGACGAAATGATTCAGGGATGAATTGACGCAATTTGTGGTGCACTGCACTTGCAATATAAAGTTGCCAAGTATGCAATAGCATCTTTTACCTCTTCAGTATTCCTTAACTGGCATTCATGTTCATGTAGTCCAAGCAGATGATTGGAACCTAGATTCAAACACTGTCTTTTGTTTTCCTATTTTTTGCATTGTTATTGTTTAGGGTAAAATTGTTGCTTAAAAGGGTAGGGAGTGTAGTAGATATTATCTTGGGCAGCCATATTGGTTTAAGGCATTACCATTCTTTTGCAATTAGTCATCTGTTCATTACTCTACTTCATGGCTGCCATCTTACTTTCTTTTAACAGAAGCCAAGCAGGGGAAAAGTGGTGTACTTGTAAGACCCTTCTGGAAATGTAAGACCCTTCTGCAATGTTCGTAGTAACGGAATGTTAAGGAGTTTTTTTGCTCCTGTTCGGATTACACCATACTTAGGTACACCAAGTAACGAGAGTATTAACCCTAATGGATGAGACACCATGGTAGATTATTATAACAAGCCAAAAATGGCAGTTCTCCCCTGAAAAGTAACAAGGAGGTACTGTCATTGGTTTATCCTGTATCACCAACATAAATTTAACACATAGAGCCCACTTACTGCTTTAAGTCTAAGATTAATGCTATATTAGGTATATTATTATCCTATAACATTTCAATAAAACTAATATATAAGGTGTATAAAAATAATAAAGTCACCATACTGCTTATCGGTCTTGGGTGGAGATAAGCTGCCTTCAACTAGCACAAATGTGTTTTTTTTAATGAAGCTTTACATTGAGGAATAATTGGATTTATTTTTGTTGCATTATATATAGACACACATTATACAAATATATATGGCTGAAATGTAATGGATGTGACACAAGGTCAATGCTCCCACAACCCGCCTTCTCCTGTGAGAGTGAGACAGAACATTCATCTGGGAATAGAAGGAGCGTGGAGTTTGTGTGACATGGGAAAAAGGGTAAAGAAAATGGGGGAAGATGCCAAGTTTTTAGTTAACCCCTACAAAGTTTGTTTTGGCAAACATCATCCATGTATGTGAATGAGTATGCAATGTAAAATGAGAGGAAGAAAGAAATGAAGATTGGTAGCAGTTTATGAGTTATATACAATATATAAAAGAGAAACACCTCTGCTGGAATAGTGGCCCACTCCTAATGCTGGTAGTTATGTCACTTATTGTTGATGATTATGATGCACTTAATAAATTATAGGATATGGAACTTCAGCTACAATCAGTACCAGGGGTGGGGGTCATTAGGTCACCATCATTACTGGTATAAACAGGTATTTGACATTTAAATGTCTTGAGACCATCAATTGTAAATTCAAATCATTTGCTAACTTTTGTGATAGTAATTCCTTTTTATTACCATAATGATAAAGCTGCATTTGACGTGCAAAAAACACTGCATTTGACATGTTTTGAACATTTCCATAATGATTTAACTTTGTATTTAGGATGATGAAAGTCACCATTGTATGCTTGTGAATAAAAAAGTAACATTAATCAAAAACAATAACTGATTTATTTTGTTTTTGCTTTTATTGGGTTTGTGCATAATACATTTAACTTCAGGGGGTAAATGTATGAACATGCGGGTTCTTCAACACCCGCGTGTTCGGCGATTAAATTTCAAGCGGCGCTGCATTGTAAAGGGAAACTTCGCTTTACAATGCAGTGCCGCTTGAAATTTAATCGCCGAACACGCTGAACACGCAGGTGTTGAAGAACCCGCATGTTCATACATTTACCCCCAGATGTGCATCCATCTTTCATAATTCTCCAAATTCCATCAATTCAGAACAGGTAAAATGTGTGAATGCTACAGTGAAATTACTGAGTTGAGACTTGATAAAGCATCATACAACCATAAAACTGTTATAGACTATCAATGCACTCCCTAATCCTCCCTGCTGTAGCTCTGTTAATATAATATGTAAGAAAATTGTGGAGGTTTAGTATAATGGTATAAGTCCTGGGTTCCACTTGGATATCCAGTCTATACTCATCGCATTTGGATAATAATAAAAACAGGATTCAACATCACATGTGACCTTCAATTGTACATAGTAAATGCTTCTAAATGAACTGACTCACATCACATTATTTAATAAAATATTAAATAATGATGGACAGGCTTAATAAATAAATAAATGTAAAAGTCAGTTTCAGAGGATTCTTTTAAGCGAAGAAAGGAAAAGTGAAACTTCATCTTTGTCGGGGATTAACAGATTGTTCACTGAATATCATATAAGCTGTTTTTCTCTCTCTCTGTGTCACTAATTAATTATGCGTGTGTGAGCACAACAATTTTTTAATTATATTACACCATATGGGCGCCTTCTTTGTCCCTGTTTATTTCCATTTAAATGGAAACATCTGAGAAGGACTGTTGCTTTAAAAGGACCTTTTTAGATACCTATTTACTTCCATTGCATTTAACCATATTTGTGTTTTTGTTTATATTTTTTTACTTTATACCTTTTATTAGTTTCTTCCAGCAATTTATTCTCCGCTTTCTGTAGACCACCCCAAAAAAATGCAAAGACAAGACTATATTGATGTTATCAGCTTTTCCCTATTTGACCAAGAGTAAATACCACCAACCTTGTCAAATTAACTCTTGCTTTATAGCATTTTTGAACTGTGGCTTTTATTGCCTGGAGATATTTTTTATAGCTTGTGTAAAATAAGTTTTAACTCCATGGTTTAACACTTAAAGTTATTGGAAGTATTCCAGATTATTTTTACTGTACTGAATTGGCTGCATTGGTCTCAGTTTTCAATGACTACTCCTTCCACAAGGCAACATTTAGTATTCTAGTGTATGGTAGTGACAAATAAGCATTGTGTTGCTACTTTTGTTGCAAGCACAGTACTATGTACCAATACTTCCAGCCTGGGGATTAAAAATAAATCTACTTTAAATAGACTTAATAGGTTACAAAAGCAAGGTGAGGTAATACAGTCAAGTTTGGTGTAAAATGTTTAATTGCACCTACTGCAGCCAAGATGTATTCTGAGATAGTAATTTGCAACACTATCCATGCCAGGGCGAATTGCAGAGGTCTTCAAAAAGAAGGGTCAACACTGCAAATATTGACTCTTTGCATAAACTTAATGTAATTGTCAATAAAAGCCTTTGACACTTATAAAATGCTTGTAATGTTACTTCAGTATACCATAGCAACATCTGACAAAAAGGTCTAAAAACACTGAAGCATCAAACTTTGTGAAAACCAATATTTATGTCATTCTCAAAAAATTTTCTCATGGCTGTATGGTTGTCTCTTGTGGGTGATGAGAGAGCATAGTGGAGGAGGATTAAGCTAGAACAGAGAGGCAGCAGGGCCTGTTTTAGGGCCATAGGTTTACATGGTGGAGCCCTTATGTGGTAGATGTTGAACCATTGACTAAGTGCAATTTCCAGGCTCTCTTTGTCAGTCATATTGAATAGCCCAAGTGCCAGCCATGTTGCAAGTTACTTTTATGCTGGCAGACTTATTGAGCAAAACTTCCATCACACCCCCATTGTTTTATATTATATAATTATTTGGTTAAGTCCTTTTGTCCACTGCAATTGGAGAGGAGGTGCAGTTGTTGCACTGAGAAAAGTGATCAGTAACCACTGTTTTAGATGATACCTGAGTCTTCACTGTACCATACTGACCGTCTATTCCTATTTCAGCGTCAGTTTATTAAACTGTTAGCAGGACAGGCTTCAGAGGCACTTCCAGTATGAGCAGTTCTCAACAAATGCATCCAAAATCTGTTAGCCAACCTTAAAAGTTGCATATCCTGAGTCATACCTGGTATAATACATTGATTTAAATATGGTGCTGTGTATACAAAGCTAAACCATATCTGGTGCCTAATATAATATACAGAGCCATGCCTGGTGCAAAGTAGAGAAAGTTGAGCCTTAACTGGTGCCAAGTCTAACTTTTATTATCTTTTATGTATAATGCAACAGCATATTACTCAAGATTATACATTGAGGGGACTGTGATGTAAACAAATAACAGGAAACAGAAGATAAAGGGGTTCGCCCAAATGAGCTTACAATCTAAGTGGTAGGGAAAACACTGTAAATATAAGGTAGCAGATTAACAATTGTAGCTGTTGGTTCATGGATACAGCCAGTGTGCTAATCTTTGCTCCAGGTAGTTGTGCTAGTTCCAGGCAGTTGGTGGATGCAGGCATTGTGCTAGTTCCAGGCTCCAGGTAGTTGGTGGATGCAGACATTGAGCTAGTTCCAGGCTCCAGGCAGTTGGTGGATGCAGGCATTGTGCTAGTTCCAGGCTACAGGTAATTGGTTGATGCTGGCATTGTGCTAGTTCCAGGCAGTTGGTGGATGCAGGCATTGTGCTAGTTCCAGGCTCCAGGCAGTTGGTGGATGCAGACATTGTGCTATTTCCAAGCTCCAGGCAGTTGGTGGATACAGGCATTGTGCTAGTTCCAGGCTCCAGGCAGATGGTGGATGCAGACATTGTGCTAGTTCCAGGCTCCAGGCAGATGGTGGATGCAGGCATTGTGCTGGTTCCAAGCTCCAGGCAGTTGGTGGATGTAGGCATTGTGCTAGTTTCTGGCTCCAGACAGTTGGTAGTTGCAGGTGCAAGGGCTGATGTAGAGTTGGTCGCAAAATGGGAGTAAATTACTCTTTAAAAAAGAGCACGGGAAAAGTATTTCCACCCATATGCAGAGTCATACATATCTCAAGATGTCTCTGCATCAACAGCATATGCACCTAGTTTAGGGCAAGTCATCATCATCATCAGTGACTATTTGCATCTGCACAACAGCAGATGCAAATTATATGCCTCCTAAAAGCATATTTGTGTGTTTCTGCAGGTCTGCATGAGACATATTTGCATAAATACACCTTTACTGTACTCATCCAATGTTAAAGCACCCCTTTCCGTCTCCGGATACGCCTCTCCAGGCACACAAGGGCTCAAGTGACAAAATCAAACACATCTACATAGGCGCATAGGTGTGCACCCAGTTTCTAGGCATGAAGAGAGCGATTTCTGTTAGTATAGGAAGCGCTTTGCCCCGTATCCTTAACTGTAGCCCGAATGCCCGGTGGTCTAGCAGGCAGTGGGGCAAAGCTGTGAACGTCTGATTTGTGCTACTGCGCATGCTCGGATCCTGTAAACCGGAAGCTTGTATTTTTCACGCCAAGATCGGCACTGAGAGAGACGGCCGCACTGTCTAGAGCAGCTCATATATATAACTCCCATACCATTATACTGTGAACCGGAGGCTCCTAGTAATAATAGAAGAGCCTGTCTATGCCCACGAGTACCTGCACGGATGTCTTGTGTTCCAAGCCTGCATAAGCATATCCACCATATACTGCTTAAGAGTGTATACTGCTGATATCTACTGTATACCCGAATACAAGTGTGTATTGCCTGACTGCAACTGTACTACAAAGTCAACTACTGTGAGTACCTGCATTCTACTGCTGTTAGCATCTTTAATAAACAGCAACCTGTTTAAGAAACAAAAGCGTTGTGGCTTAACATCCACATTAACACCGCTGAACACCTTTATTAACATCAAAAGGTATAACCAACAATTTCACATAAGATACACTACACAAACTGGCGTACATCCCTCTGTGCACCAGCCCCACATAGTCTAATATTAATACCCATATCTGGTGCCCAGTCTAGTATGTAGATTTATATCTGGCCATAAGGCTTTTATGAAGAGCTATATCTGGTGCCAGATGTAATATGCAGCCCCATATATGATGCTATGTATAGCTTATAGCATCAGATAAGGGTCTACATAATATTGGCAATTACCACCTGTCTACGGCACACCTTCCACCTTCACCAAAAATTTTCATTCACAGCCTTATCAGCCTTCTTATGCTGAATTCTGGTTGGCAGTCAGAGATGTAGGACAGAAAGGGCAGGAATCCTAACAAATATTAGCCAGGGATAGAACTGCTGGGTAAGTCTTTGGTAGGGAATGGAGTGGATGACAGGATTGTTTGATTACATTTTTTATTGATTGCATTTATTTTTGTGAGACACAAGCTTGGGCTTGTGGCTCAGGTCCCCAGATAAGTGTCCAGTCCCCAACCTCCAATGCCAGTCATGAGAAGCAAGATGATCACTAAGAGCTGTCCCAGGAGACGGCAAGGATCATAGTCTGTGTAGATTTGTGGCTCGTCCAGAATATATGTAATTGAGATGTAACAATTGCAGTTGGAATGGTTAGTAAGCAATCACCAATCACATTGGCAAGAAAGAGGTTGGATAGGTTCCACCCTCTTCCCATCTCACTGACTTCCTGTGGCTAAAGTTGGCATGGACAGTATACCAATTTAAGATAGAGATGCTCAGGCTTGGTTCCCTGAGAAACAAACACACTTGTATCTAGCAGATCCGAGTACCGCTCGGTAGTTTTGAGCGCCCTCGAAATTGAAAACGTGCGTTACCGTTACAGATCTCTCAAGTTTTGGATTCTATAAGTACCACCCTCCATGGTGATCCAGCGCCATTTCACAGAGGCACACAGAAGTGGTAGCACAGTTCTTGGCAGTCTCTAGAGCAGTTGGGCAGCGTCATAGGTAGAAAAGAAAGAGGAGGGGTAGCAGTGTTCTTCAAAGTCTCCAGTGACATTCAAGAGAGTTCTATTGCTCCATTGCTAATTGTCATTGCTGAAATAGAATTAATAGGTCTGGCAGCCTTGGTCTTCTAAATCTGCAGTCACATAATGTACTGTGTTATATAGGTAACACACAAAGAGGAGAGCTCCATTGCTAATTGTCATTGCTGAAATACAAATAATAGGGCTGGCAGTCTTGGTGTAAATCTGCAGTCACATTGTACTGTTGTCACGGGCACTAGGAGTCTTGCCCAGGAATTCACCAGATGACTGGGCTTACCAGAGCGGTGAAGTTAACACAACGGTCCTCTGGTAGCAGGGTGACTAGCGGAACATATATCACAGCAGATGGAGAGAGGATGCCAATAGAGAATAGGAAAGTCAGTGACTTGAAGCTATCTTGCTCAATGAGTCAGCGACTAGCTGCTGGTGTAGAAAGGCAGATTTGAACACGGAGATCAGGATGGACGTGAGCAGATGCAGGAAGGTAGCAGGGAAGTCAGTGGTCTGCGTACAGCAAGTTGTACCACTGCTTATGGTGAGAAGACTTGTCCAGGTGCAGGTAGGTAGCGGGGAAGTCAGAGGTCTGCGTACAGCAAGTTGACCACTGCTTATGGTGAGAAGACTTGTCCAGGTGCAGGTAGGTAGCGGGGAAGTCAGTGGTCTGCGTACAGCAAGTTGTACCACTGCTTATGATGAGAAGACTTGTCCAGGTGCAGGTAGGTAGCGGGGAAGTCAGTGGTCTGCGTACAGCAAGTTGTACCACCGCTTAATAGGTGAGGATGTGTACAGGTGCCGATGAGTGGAGGCATACAAAGGGTAATAGGATGAAGACACTGAGAGCACAGAGGAACTTGATCCCAACAGATATGCAGTGTATCCAGCAAAGTCTATAACGGTATGTGTGACGCTGCTGGGTAGAGAGACTTGCTCAGCACAGATATGCAGCGTAACAATAACAGTCTATAGCGGGTATGGATACCGCTGCCGAGAGGAGAAGCTAGTACTAGCGGATATGCATAGTAAACGTGGAAAGTCAATAACAAATAGGCATACCGCTATTCAGTAGAACAGTCTGTCCACAGGAAGATGCAGGGACTGCAGAGACGCTGAACAGCAGCAATGGGTATAGGAACCACAGGTGAGTAGAAGCGGTAATCAGAGACCAGCTGAGGACACAGGCAGGAAGCAGGAGACTGTAGCAGGTATGGAAGCCAGCGATGAGTAGCGTAGGGAATCCACAGGAGACTGAAGACACTATTAGAACACAGGAGACTGTAGCGGGTATGGAAACCAGCGATGAGTAGCACGGGGAATCCACAGGAAACTGAAGACACTAGTAGAACACAGGAGACTGTAGCGGGTATGGAAACCAGCGATGAGTAACACGGGGAATCAGCAGGAAACTGAAGACACTATTAGAACACAGGAGACACCTTCAGAGACTCACAAGGAATGAGACTCAAGATCAGGCAATGAGGTAATGAGCACAGGTGCCTTAAATAGGGAGAGTTGCCTGATCAACCAATTAGATTAAAAGCAAAGGTCACAAGAGTTCTTGGGTGCTGCGCATGCGCAGTCCATCAGGATCGCGGACGGCCGCAGTTTAGGACAGGTGCCGGCAGGAAGGCTAGGGAGCCACGCACCAGCGTAGAGGCACTCACGGTCCGGTGAGTGACAACTGTGTTATATAGGTTACACACAAAGAGGAGAGCTCCATTGCTCCATTGCTCATTGTCATTGCTGAAATAGAAATACTTGGGCTGGCAGGCTTGGTCTTCTGAATTTGCAGTCAAATTGTATGGTGTCATATAGGTAACACACAAAGAGGAGAGCCCCATTGCTCCATTGCTAATTGTCATCGCTGAAATAGAAATACTTGGGCTGGCAGGCTTGGTCTTCTGATTAAAGTGCATAGTGTTTGTAAGTCAGGGAAACAAAAATATAAAAAAACACCTTTCACCTTGGTCAAGAAAAAAAGACCTGTAATCCAGGAAGAGTTGTCTGCAGAAAAAAAAAAATTGCCAACATACCATTCTACACATGCAGTGGCAAGGAAAGAATGAGGCCTTCACCTTTCTCTATAAGTGTTAGCTCTGCAACTGTCATTGAGGCATCTTCTTGTAAGATCAGTTGTGACCAAGCAAGACCTTGTCATTCTGACTCCAAAAGTGCTGTCCCAATACTTTTACGTGTAAAAGCCGAGCTGGAAGAAAACAGTAAGGCATTAGAGTAAAATGTATGTTTAGATTAAGAAATGACACAAATCCCTGAGGAGAGTCTATTCACGAGTGCTATGTGTAATCGTGACCATTCTGATAGTGTGCTCATAAAGAAGGCCCCTTTCAGCATTTATGCTGATGTGTGCCTGAACAGCCCAAGTGTAACAAGTTGAGGATGCCACTTTGAAATTACAACAGGATGAGGGGGATATTTGTGTAGCCGACGAGAGCGCTAATGAGGATGTTGATGAGGATGATATTGTTTGTATAAGTCCTGCACCAGTGGAAGCAGTTCTTGCACGTGATAAGAAGAAGGCCATTGTCATGCCTGGACATAAGACCAAAAAATCCACCTCTTATATGTGGAATTAGTTTTACCCAAATCCTGACATCAGTTGTCTAGCCATTTGTAGCGTATGTAAAGCCACAGTCAGTAAACGTAGGGACCTTAACCATCTAGGAACCTCATTCATGGCAAGCTGTTGGGAAAATCAGAAAACTTATGCTAAAAAAAATAACAACAAGCAGTCCATCACCAGCTAAGTTCTTTCTCTCAGCTAGATCCCTACGCCTGCAATCTACACCCACAACAACGTTTTTATCAATATCCTCAGCAGCGATTGGAGTTAGTCCTGCATTCAATTTTGTAAGGCTAAATGACCCCTCCACTATCCTGGATTCCTCAGAAGAATTCTTGAGTATTAGTCCTACTGCTCCTGCTGCTATGGGTGAATCTTCATCCCAGAAGCAGATCAAGAAGAAGACTACTAGTAGTTTACAACAATTGACTGTTAAACAATCCTTTACAAGATGAATCAAGTATGATAGCTGTCACCCAGTTACAAAGCGGATCACAGAGGCCATGGCGACTATGCTAGTATTAGATCTGCATCCAATATCCACTATTAATGCAGCTGGTTTTAAACAGTTGCTTGAGGTCTTGTGTCCCCATTACCAAATTCCATCACAACACCATTTCACTAGAAATGCTATTCCTCACCTCTACCAGAAGGTTTGTGAAATGTAATTATTGGGCTACAAAATGCCATTCTAGCCACTGTACACTTAACCACAGATATGTGGATAAGCGGAAGTGGGAAAACAAAAGATTATATGACTGTGACAGCCCACTGGGTTGGTGATTCGCCTTCACTAGCAGGCACAGCAGCAACATGTACCCAAGTACGTCACATTTGTCAGAGGCAGGCTACTCTGTGTATCACTGGCTTCACTAAGAGGCATACAGCTGACAAAAACTAAGGGGTGTCATTGCAACATGGCTTATCCCACTTGGACTCTCCTCAGGATATGTCATTTCTAAAAACGCCACCAATATTGTGAGAGTATTACAGCTGGGTGAATTCCATCACATTCCCTGTTTTGCTCACACAATAAACTTGGTGGTGCAGAGCTTTTTAAAAAATGACAGGGACATTTAGGAGATACTGTCTGTGGCCCATAAATTATCTGGACATTTCAGGCATTCGGCAGCAGCATGTAGGAGATTGCAGCAGCTACAAGAGCAATTTAATTTGCCCTGCCACCAATTGAAGCAAGAGGTGGTGACAAGGTGGAATTCCACTCTGTATATGCTTCTGCGGATGGAGGAACAGCGAAAAGCCATCCATGCTTATTCCACAAGCCATGATATTGGGAAAGGAGGGGGGATATATTTTACTCAACCGCAGTGGAGAATACTTTCTGTGTTGTGCAAGGTGCTGAAACCATTCAAAGTAGTCACCTGTGAAGTGAGTTCAGACACTACTAGCTTGAGTCAAGTTATTCCCTTAATTAGACTTTTGGAAAAGCAGCTTGAGAAACTGAAGGAGGAGATGAAACAAATCAATTACGATAAGTATGTTGGACTTGTAGATCAAGTACTTTATTCGCTTCGCTAGGATCCAAGAGTTATCAAAATCTTGAAATCGAATCACTACATTTTGGCGACTGTGCTTGATTCTCGGTATAAGAGCTATGTCTTCTCTTTGTTTCCAACTTACCCAGATCTGAAGAGTTGCAAGGAGCTCCTGGTGAGCAAGATGACAGCTCAACTCTTACGTGACAGGACAGCATCTCCTCCTTCAGTGTCTCACTTAACTGCTGCTAGCTTTTCCAAGAGACCCAGGGATGATGCAGATGACTCAGCACAACATTTTGACATAGGGTCTGGTCTAAAGGAATTCACCAAAAAACGTGACACCTCTGCCGTAACTCCATCTGATCGTACTATCAACATCTTAAGGATGGTGGAGGATTATTTTCACGACAGTATAGAAATAGACACATCAGACAGTCCCTTTACATACTGGGAGGAAAAAAAGAGAATTTGGAGACCCATGTACCAACTCGCTTTGCACTGCCTAAGCTGCCCACCCTCTGATGTGTACTTGGAAAGAGTTTTCAACCTTGACAGCGATCACAGTAGGAGGCTACTTCTTCAAAATGTGGAAAAGATGATGTTCATAAAAATGAACTCCAAGCTCCATGAGGAAAACCTTTCCCGCCAACTACATCAAAATACTGAGACTTCTGTAAAGGTGGATTCCAGCAGTGATGAATTAATAATTGGTGAAGATGATGTACAAACTGATAAGGGTGAGGATGAGGCTGAGAATGATGACAACAACATCTTGTACATTAGAGTTCATTAACAGCACTGTTACCTTAGGTGCCTTAAGCCCATTGTTACCTTGTTTTGTGGGGACCCAAACAAACCCAGCACTTCAGCCACAAGGAGTGGCACTTTGCAGCTGAAGTGCTTGGTTTGTTAAAGTGTGCATTTCTTTTTTTAAGATCCAATATAAGGGTGGGTGGGCTGGCCCAAGGGCAATTCTATTTTGCACCACTTATACTATCAGCTACCGCTGTGTGCCAATGTTACCTGCGTGTGCTATATACTGTTGTGTGCTTAGCAAAAATCTTAGCTACCCATTGATGATGTAGATGAGTCAGCACAACATTTTCACATCTTGTCTACTGTAAAATAATTGACCAGAATTAGTGACACATTTGCTGTAACTCCACCTGATCCTACTATCAACTATCAACATCCAAAGAATGGTGGAGGATTATTTTTAATTTTTTTGAACGGTATAAAGACAACAGTTTTATTATCAAAAAACAACATTGCTTGCAGAAGTAATGTAAGCATGGATGTCTAAATAGACATGTATATGTATTACCTTCCACTTTGCTACTGTTTCATCAAGTGTTTGTAATCTGCACTTTACATCAAAGGTACCTAACTATATTATAATTTTGTGGGAATTGGGGCTGATTCGAAGCTCAGTGATGAACTTGCTACAATGGCTTTTTTTTACTGCATTGTCTGGCACCCTGGATTGATCTGGATCTGATGAAAGCATACATCCCGGGAGGATCAGCGCTTGTTGTCATGTATTAGCTGTAGCATTACAACAGTTATCCAAGAAATGGGTGGAGCAATCAATTGAACCATAACTGGTTTCATGATCCAAGGACAATTCCACCTTCCACCACTTTTCTTTTTTGCCACTGCTGTGTGGCAATGTTTCCTAAATGTACTAGGAACTGCCATGTGTTTGAGTCATTGCTCTTTCGCTTAGCATCCAGCCAGGTCACTGCAGTCTTTGTTTGAAAGTGTTTTAAAATAAAATTGTGACCTGTGAGATTGTCAAAATTGACTCCATATGACTTGAAATTAGTGTTATTGAGGTTAATAATAATGTAGGGGGGGAAGCAAAAATATGTGATTTTAGGGGAAAAAAATAGGGATTTTAGAAAAAAATCGGTAACCAAAACCAAAACCCGCAAGTGCAGTTTTGCCAAAACTACAACCAAAACCAAAACACAAAGTTAATCCAGATCCAAAACCAGAACATAGGGGGTCAATGAACATCTCTAATTTAAGATGACAGAGAAGACAGGGTTATGAGTTTCCCCTCATCTCATTGACTGAAGGTGGCCAAAAAAACTGCATTTTACCATTATGACAGATTTCTAAAGAGTAATATAAATGTAAAGAAGTACATAATTATAGTTGTATAATGTGATCATGTTATTAAAGAACCTATAGCACAATAGCACATTGTGTTTCAATTTAAAGAAAACAAAACTATTCTTAAGACTGACAATGAAAATTCATCCATGGTATCTTTAGGTTCTTGCTATACAGCAGAACCCCAGCATGACACTTTTCACCAAAAATGCTCTGCTCCTGAACTTCCCATTCCATTTGCTGTTGTAGTTATTGGTGATTAATTCATTAATTGCTGAGAAGGGTGTTTTTAATCATTAGTTAGTGAATGAATAAATTAGTTTGGCACATCATTAAACTTATCCTGAAGCAGCTCAGAAAGTCCCAGGTACACCAGTCGTCTTGTACACTATTTGTTCCCTACACAATAGACACTGTTTTGCGGCGTAAGGGTACGTCCTTGTTCGGTCCTGTAAATATAGATGAACAGTCCACATATATAGTTTTGAGATGTCTTAAGGTCACTTGCTAGCCTTTTGCGCTGTGCCACTTGTCTGAAAGTGAACCTGTATATGTTCAGCTGCTGTAATTGGCAATCAATACATGAATGAAACAGTTTCATATTTAGGTTTCATTCCATTATGCTGCTAAATGCATGTAAGGTTTATAGTTTACTCAAAGTTAGTTTATCTTTCATGCAGGCATATAGCACAGTATTTTCCATAATCCAGACCTGTATACGTCAGCCTATTACATCACCTAAATCTGAAGAAGAATGAAGGTGACGCTGAGTATGCTGTCACAATATAAATACCTACAGTATTAATAATAAAAAATGAAAATAAGCCTCATCTAAAATGACAAGCTTTCAAAACAGCTTTTCAAAAAATGCTTACTTTCCAACTTATTAAAATAAAAATGTATTATCAACAAACAGAATTACAGCCTTAAAGCATCAATTTATCACTAGTCTGTTAGTGATGAATGTACAAGCACTAACTTAATGACAATAAGAATGCTTTTGTCTATACTGTAGTCTTGTATGATTTGTGTTACCTTTTAACACTTTTTGTGTTTGTTTTTTTTAAATAAATATCTTTTATAAAATAAATCACTGCTATATAAGACAGTTGCCAATATGGATTTCAACAATATGTGTAAACATAGCACAACAAAATATTCCAATGCATATTACATACTTAATATAAGTCACAGATACAAGATACAGATACAGTGTAGGGATGAAGGGCAGGCAGAAGCCACAAGACAACCCTCCTAGTGCCTATAGAAGCTGGATTCTTGCATGCATCAATATTTTATCAAGGTCTGAAAAGGGCAAGAAAAAACAAAGAAAACATTTTTGAAAAACATTACTTACCGTTATAATTTGTTAACATGGTTTGACCAAGGGTCCCATGGTTTTTTGTTTTTTAAAAAAGGAAGACAAATAGTGCTGATTCCATTGTTTACATATACCAGATCTTACGTAGGACCAATGCCATCGCAGGAGGGTCTGGGCTCCTCCAAGTAGTAGCTAACTGGCCATTCACAGCATTGTAAATGCGCCTGATTAGTTGGCTAATATGCTTTGAGGTTATCTGCGATAATAAAAATAATAATAAAAATAATTTGAGGTTTTGGGTTCCAGGAAAGTAAGAAGCACTGTAATCCAGGCTACTGATGATTAATGTCGGCCCAGTACTTCTTCAACGTGGGACAAGCCCACTAATTGTGTGTGAGGATTCCAGTCTGATTACATTCTCTGTTGTGTTTATCATATAACTACACTTGTAAGACTAATTGATACATAATCCATCAATATATATTTATTTACTAAAACACAGGGGTTTGTTTTATAACAAAAAGAGGTTGTACATATGGGCATTAAGTTTATGCTTTATACACAAAGAGGTATATTTACTAAACTGTGGGTTTAAAAAAGTGGAGATGTTGTTTACAGCAACCATTCAGATTCTGGGGCCTGATTCATTAAGGATCTTAAATGAAGAGGTATCTTATTTCAGTCTCCTGGACAAAACCATGTTACATTGCAAAGAGTGCAAACTAGAGTTCTGTTTTGCACATAAGTTAAATACTGACTGTTTTTTCATGCAGCACACAAATACTTGATAGCTTATTTGTACACTGAAATTTAAAGTTGATATTTGTGTGCTACATGAAAAAACAGTCCGTATTTAACTTATGTGCAAAACAGAAAACTAGTTTGCACCCTTTGCAATGTAACATGGTTTTGTCCAGGAGACTGAAATAAGATACCTCTTCATTTAAGATCCTTAATGAATCAGGCCCCTAGTTATCATATATTTAGTACATTCTACAAAATGACAGCTAGAATCTAATTGGTTGCTATAGGCAACATCTCCACTTTTTCAAACCCGCAGTTTAGTAAATATACTCAAAAGTTTGAATCGCGTCACTAAATCCTTGTAAGCTCAATTTAATACTGTTATTCCACACGTACATTTTCTGTCAAGTAATTGTGTAGGTTTTATCGTTGCCTGCAGCATTCAGAAGCTCAAACGCTCTGTACAAAATAATGGAGTCCTAAATACATAGTACACCAGTGATGGGCAACCTGAAACACTTCAGTGGCTGCATGGTGTGATCCTTTAATAAGCTTAAACAAATACATTTAATGTAGTGACATATCAGTAGGCTTTTTAAACAAGTGTTCTAAGCTATAACAAACACATCTGACAATAAAGCAAGAAGGAGCTTGGTTACTCAGGTAAAGGCAAGAAGAGCCCATCACTGTAGCACACTATACTCTAGAGAGGTTTTGAGAATACACTTTGAACGCTCTATTAAAGTTGAGAGAGGCCCTGATTATTCAGAAGGCTGGATAGGCTGCAGCCTAGGGCACTAGGCTTAAGGGAGGGGTGTGTACAAAATTGTTGTGACACTTTTAGCAAGCCAAGTCAGTGGCGCACACAGTGGGGGTTTGTGGGTCTCCAGAAACCCCTCCCCTCCGCTAAAAAAGTGCCCTACATAGCGGCACTGTACTATACAGCAGCCGCGGCGCTGTCAAAGAAGCGTCCGCGGCAGTGCTGTATAGTACAGTGCTGCCTAAACGGAGCTGCTGCGCATGCACTTTTTTTTTTTTTTGGCGGTGGAGGGGAAACCCCCCCTTAAAAATGCTCCGTGCGCCCCTGCAAGTGGAGATGAGTTTCCAAAAGACAGGGAAATAAACATTGTTTGCAGGATGGGGGGCTGAAGGAAGCTGGATTTTAAATTAAGGAGGCGTTTGTTTAAACTTGGCATGAAAGGTGAAGGGGGCACTATGAGCATATTAGCCTATGACGGCCTGAACCATTAATCAGGCCCTGAATTAAGAACAAAGTACAATGTTTTGTCTACATTTTCAAGGGGCATTGTTTTTCTAGTGAGTGTGGATTAGGCACAAAAACACGCCTACTTTTGGACCCACATACAGAAATGGGATTTTATTCTAAAGAATGAGAATATGTAAATGAGCATTTATGGTGTAGTTTCCTGGTTTGTGGGAGGGACTATTTCTTCCACTAAATCTTAGGTGGCAAAAATTGGGTCTTGCCCTATAGTTTCAGCGAAATGCATTATGCACTTTTCAGTGGCACTCTTGTGGAAAAACACATTTCTAGGTACACTATGACCAATGTAATAAAAATATTTAAACACACAAAAGTGACACATGTAACAAACAAATACAGTCCTGGGGGTATATTTACTAAACTGCGGGTTTGAAAAAGTGGAGATGTTGCCTATAGCAACCAATTAGTTTCTAGTTATCATTTAATTACATTCTACAAAATGACAGCTAGAATCTGATGCTGGTTGCTATAGGTAACATCTCCACTTTTTCAAACCCACAGTTTAGTAAATATACCCCCTGATGTTCTCTCACTCTCATTATTTTTTCAAGACATGAATGAGGATAAACTGAGCAGTATTTTAGGAGAAAAATGTTAAAGATGAAATTACCCCCCCCCCCCCCTCCACCACCACCACCACCACCACTACAAAATTGTACTTTACATGGCTTTTTTATTTTTTTTTAAAAACACATTGATTCACATTGGATATAAAAATCTACTGGGGCATGTAAAAATGCACTTTACAACACTGATCATACCCAGTAATATTTGGCCACATTTAGAGTTTTGGCTAACTTGGCCTTGCAGCCCTTATGCCCGGAGAGGCAGATCAGGGTTGTGCAAGTACAATTTGGGCTCTGACAAGATGGATTTTACTGGCATCAACTCACCCATCTGTTACCTGCAACCAAAAGACTTTGTTTCTTCTTTTATCTGAAGGGGATGTGTCTGGATTAATTTACTCTGATGGATTATGTTACATTTAGCCTGCAAAGACATTGCCGGGGCATAGATGGATATAACAGTGTGGTTCTGAATTAGGAGATGTTGGACTGAATCTCTAGGTTCTTAAATGTAACCAGCTGGGCTACACTTGATTTATTCGGTCGACAAAATGTCTGCTATACTGTTTCCTGGACTGTTGATCCCTCCCACAGTGAGGACAGGAAGTCTGGAGCAGCTGGAGCCCCTTCCAGGTCATAAATGCATGGAAAGGGTTAAAACAGGGAGTTGAGGTTCATCAACATGGATGAAACCCTGCAGAAACCTGCCTGATACTTCATTGTTCTCCATAGAACTGCGTCAGACTCCTGGGCACCATCTCAACAGGGGATAACCCACATGGTGCTGTACATCCACTCCATTCAACTACAGCCCCTAGAAATCTCCCATGCTAAGACAGCTGACCTCAGAATCACCTTTTCAGGGAGGAATTTTCCCCATTGGAAGGCCCAATTATCACCTCCAAAAAGTAGTGTAAAAATCAAGTTGTTCTGCAAGCTAAAAAGGTTTAACAGACACCTATTAAAATGTCTCTCAAAATGCATACCTCCAAAATATCTTGATTTCAGAGGCTCATTCCTGATTCACAGACCTTGAGAGGACAAGGGCTCACAGGAAGTCAGTGGGACTTTGTCAGAAAGTGGCCATGGTTGGTTGGAAAGTGGATGGATTGGGGTGGAATATGTGTGATTTGGGGACAGGGTTTGCATAAATTATGGGTGTGACTTATTTTATGCCAATTGTTTGCCTGGGAAAATGTTGGGTGGTATGTAAAATGGGTAATCTCTATCCTTGATGTTCATCAGAATATATTTCACTTAAAATGAGACCTTATTTTTGTATTTGTGCGCAGAATCAGCTGCATTATTGTTCCAATTCTTCAATAAGCACACCCATCTGCTCATGTCTGGCCAGTTCTTCTCATCGTAAGGAGCTGCAGTTTTCTCTACTCGCAACAGATGGTAATCGTACTAACCAATGCTCATGGTACAGTACAGCACAATAGAAGGAGATGGTGTTTGTAATACACTACAACATTCATAATCCAACCTCATGTAATCCCCGGACCTAGCACTCACCTATGTTGGGGGGTGGGTCCAAGGAGTTGAGTGATAGGGGAGGTGGAGCCATCAGCACAAGGTGGCTGTTCAATGCAGCCTCGAGTGTCAAAAACTACAGTTCCCAGCATGCTGAGGTGCATGCACACAATGGCATATGGGATGTACAGTGTCCAAAGTGGTTTGACATATTGTACATATGTTAAGGAATTATGCTGTCCTATTGATGTAATTGCACCTATGTATTTCTATTTCTTTTATATATCTGAATCTGTTTGAAGTGTTGTGGCACTTTTGATGTAGAAGTGGAGGAGTACTCAGGAAAGTAGAATCTGATTCATACAGTGAAGGAGCTGCTAATGCCGTGATAGTCAGCATTGATCCCGACAAGACTAACCCCAACGTCTTCACACCGAGGGGCTCCTTCCCGACGAGGATGCAGGACGACTGATGTGCCCACCGACTGCAAGCAATCGCGATGAATGAAGACGCCAGTGCAACTTGGTGATGTCACCGGGAACCGCAACGCTGTTATTGGTGCTGTTAAGGGGGTAATGTAAGTATGCGGCCATGGACGCTTTGTAAAGTACATTGTCCATGGCCGCATCTTCCTGCTTCTTGTTTCAGTGCTGGCTCCTCTATACAGCGACCTGTCATCAGGTTTGCACCTCAGCAACACTGCAGTCGGCAGGGTGCGGGGTGCCTTACTTTCTGCTGGCTCCCTGACACTGAGCAATCGTAGCCCTGTGGTGTGTGCCACAGAGCTTAATGTCTATCTGGGGGGGCTGCATATTGCGCCAGCAGCACCCTCGTTATTGCCCTGCAACTTGGCTGGAGGCACCTGTGTTTGAGGACTTAAGAAGGTGTGAGATAAACTTAATGGCACAAGTGTCACTGCTATATATAATTTATATACATTTTGAATCATGCATTCTTATGAAAGGGAGAGTCCTTATTCTAATTACCAGCATTTATCATAACATATAAAACTAATGTGGGATCTTTCAAACATTAAATATGGATTTATGTAAATGGCTATGTGCTCATTTATGATCTGATGGTACATCACAGAGCACAGCAAAATCAATTATTTCAAGTTTTTATGCAGTTTCATGTCTGTAGCACCAGACTTTCCAAGTCAAGATGGCTTCTCTTAGAAAGAAGCACTTGTGCTCACCATATGGTATGGTGAGCGGACATGTGCCTTGGCACAGTGATAAGGTGTGATGACCAACATATGGGTGACCATATAGCCAGGAATTGGAGAATATGTAATGGCTACCAGGAGTGTGTTTATGTGTGTAGGAATGGTTTGTATACTGTCTTAAATTAGGTTCAGTTTTGTATACTAGCCACAAGTTTGATTTGTACATTAACTATAAAATTGTATCTGCTAATGTACTGCTTTGCCCGGGGGCTCATAATGTTGTTAAGATGGCTCTGTGCTTATCAAATTAGCCACTATACTGGCCTCTGTTAAACACAGCACAGTATATCATACCTCTCAACTGTCCTAATTTATTTGGAGCAGTCCTAGATTGAGCAGACTCTCCTGCTATCCCTGCAGTCTGACACGTTTGTCCTATCTATATAGGATATACAGGGCCATCTTAACAACATTATGGGCCCCCGGGCAAAGCAGTGCACCGGGTCCCCTATATATATATATATATATATATATATATATATATATATATAGATAGATAGATATAGATATAGATATATATATATATATATATATATATATATATATAGCTATATATTTATAGAGATACACATATAGATATATATATATAGATTGAGATAGATAGATGTACTTGCTCAGTGACCCATGAAGGTTTTTTTTTTGCAGGATTATTTATTCTAATTAAGAGCCCTGCCTATGGGGCCCCCTTGCCCGGGGGGCCCCCGTACACCTGCCCATCGTGCCTAATGGAAAAGATGGCCCTGAGGATATAGCATATATATTTTTATATTTTTAAAATTTGCTTTATTTTTCATTCTTTCAAGGAAATTATGCTAGTCAATATGTGGCTAGATTTAATTTTAAAAATGTGTACTGTGTGTCCCGGACCAATGGATCCCTAATTTTCAATATCTGATCATTTTATCAATTAGATAAAAACGAAAGACAGAGCCTTATAGGCAGTCCAATGAAAGAAAAACTGAATTTTTAACGTAATAAAAATAAAGGGGACAAATAGGGACTTGCAAAAACACATTAGGATAAAGACCATTTTTATACACAGTGGGGAACCTGAATATTTGCCTGGTGCAAAATCATGTGCAACACTGTAAAGCAAGACACTCATTTAAAAGTGAATCTAACTTAAAACCACAAGGTACAATCTCTCAGGAATTGTGGGGAAACTTGCTGCTAGGGTTTATAGCAGAGCCATCTAAATAAAAGTTATACAATACCTTTATAAATATTTCATTTCTACTATTTCCATTTCCTATATCTATTGTGTTTTATCCCTTCTATTATATCTCTTTGTGCCCTCTTCCTATATTTACTTTTGTTCTCTTTATCCATCCTCTCCTCCTATTACTTCCTAACTTCCCTCCTTTCCATCTAATCTCCCTCTTCCCTCCCTATAGGCTCCTGCCTTGCTCTGTCTGTCCCAGCCTACTTTCCCTACCAACCTCTCACACATATTGTAGACCCTTATTCTTCCAGCTGTTATGATGTTATACTGAAGCTCTACACTCCCAGCCTGGAACTAAGACAAGAGCAGGTAATCCCATAACACTACATAAACTGTACTATATATATAGTAAAGCACTATTAACCGCTTGCTATCCAATTGTCCTGAAAAGTACTATAGACAGTTAATGAAGAAACACCATAGATTAAAAACTCTGTTAACTTTTAAATCCTCATTAGTGTCTCATTTTCAGCCTCTCAAGTTTTGAAATGCTCAATCTTCTATAACACTGATGGTGTGTTAAAATACTTAATAATCCAAAATACTGAAGTATAGATGATGTTACTGTTTGAATGTTATCTGCATATATCTTTTTGAATTTCATATTAAAAAGAATAGTTGTCTTTAAGTAAGTTTAGTTGATTTTGAGGTATTTAGCAGTAAAGCAGGGTCCACGTCTGATATATAAATACAGAATTTAACAGCAGACAAGATCGACTTTTTAAGACATCAATCGTTGACCTTGTTCCTATACCACAAACGGCAGGACCTGCATGTTTTATCCTATTTCAAGTTCATAATTTCATCATTCTGCCACCTGTGCTGGCAGATAGCTCAATTAAACTATTGCACTTTCCTCAAGTGTATATCAAATGTACGTCTGCATGATTTGTGCGCGGTGTTAGTATTATCTTGTTTTATTACTGATTTTTCTGTTACATTGCCCACCAGTTACTGTCTAGCAGATAACAGACATTTGTACTTTCCCATTGTATGACCCTTGCAGTGAGCAGTATGTTTTGTGCCACAATGTTCTGACCCCTGTCTTATCTCGCCCTGTATAAATAGCTTTCACATTTGCTTTACTGTTTATTATTAATCTGTACTGCTCTTTCTGAAAAAGCCTGGTTACCTATACGTGAAGGGGTATATTCTGTTACAAAGGCTTCTGTGTTTAACTCTCTAAAGGTCCTTTCATTTCACTTTTTACAAAAAAAAAATGAAAAAAAATCAATGTCACTGTATTTATTACTATTAATAATTAATCTACATCTACGGTTATTATCATTGTTAAAGTTGCAATGTCTGCTGTGTTCCATGGATACTCTCCTCACTCCTGCCAAAATCGGCTTGTTACCACACAGGCAACGTGTTGTCCATCCTGGCAGGAGCGAGAACACATTCGGGACCGCCAGACACATTAGGGGACCTCCCGGATTGGGTGGGCAGACACAATGCAGGTAGATAGTATTTTTCATTTTTGCTTAACTTGTTTTATTGTAACTAAAAGTGAACTTTCTGTTTTGGGTGGATTTTGCCTTTAGGCTTTATCTCTCTTGGGTTGAGTTTGGTTGAAAAATATGCTTTGAGCCTTCTGCCTCTTTCAATTTCTTTGTAGACTTCCTTCTGTCTAGAGCTAATCTATTTGTTTCATCCATTCTGCTTTTTGTTCCAATTCACTGGTCTTTACCCTTTTCATTCTGTCTCCCCTCTTTGCACTGGTAGAACATGGGTGGATCTGCTGAACAAAGCCAAAAAAAGCTGAAGAAACTGCTGATTATACCAAATTTAGCACAGCCTCAAGATAAAAACTGCTACTGGAAGCAGAGAATGAGAAAGAGAGGGTGAAAGAGGGAGTGACTTAGGGAGAGAAAGTATTTGGTGGGCATGAGAATTGTACTTTGGCAGATCTTGCATTTAAATGTAACCCTTTCACTGCTAAGATGTCTGAATTGTAAGGCGAAGAAATGCACTTCCACAATAAGATTAATAACTGAGGCATAAGTCATTGTCTAGTTCGCATTAAGAAGAGTGCATTGTCACAAACCAGTTAGATCATACTTAGTATGCCCTGGGCTGGCCTTGGTTTTATGTGCACCTTATTCAGGGAATAAAAACATTATCTTCACAAGAGCATCAAAAATCATTAAAAGTTGGTTTGTTGCTTCCTCAGATTAATAACACACATTGCAGCAACAGTGTCTAAAGTAAACCTTTGCTCCCATATGCACAGTATCTGCTAAAATGATAACTAAGGGCCTGATTCATTTAGGATCTTAAATGAAGAGGATCCTTATTTCAGTCTCCTGGACAAAACCATGTTACGATGCAAGGGGTGCAAATGAGTGTTCTGTTTTGCACATAAGTTAAATACTGACTGTTTTTTCATGTAACACACAAATACCTGATAGCTTATTTGTACACTGAAATTTAAAGTTGATATTTATGTGCTACATGAAAAAACAGTCAGTATTTAACTTATGTGCAAAGCAGAACACTCATTTGCACCCCTTGCATTGTACCATGGTTTTGTCCAGGAGACTGATATAAGGATCCTCTTCATTTAAGATCCTTAATGAATCGGGCCCTAAATCTTGTCCTGCACAGCCAGATGGTTGTCATTGCTAGTCTGACAGAGGTGACTTTTGTGCACTCATTTAATAAGGAAAGTAAAACCGTTGCATCTAGCAGCTAGCACAATTCAGCAACAGTATTAGGAGTTATATACTTGACGCAACAATGTTATAAATCTCAAGTGTTTATGCTCAATTTCAGCAGCTTTAGTTTGGTGTTTTCACATTGAACACAATGCTACTTGCATTAGTGTTTGTGACTAATTGCAACTTGTCATCAGCTTAGCAAAACTTCTAATCATTATATTTTCAAAATGTTAGTTACTTAGGGCCTGAATTAGAGATAGATGTTTAGATATTTGTAGAGCATAAAAATGTGTTGCACAGCCCATCACATATAAAGGCTGCAGTATTTAGCGTAACTTGTACCCAGTGTCGGACTGGGGCATGAAGGGCCCACCAGGGGACAGCAACGCTAGGGGCCCACCAGAGGGGGTGTGGCCAACCATCAAAGAGGCGAGACCAGACACTAGAGGGGGAGTGGTCAGCCCACAAAGGACAGCTAGCACAATAGTGTAGTATATAAAGAATGCAGTGTGTATAAAGAGTACAGTCTTGATCTGCACCTTAGATTGGGCAGAACAGTCACCAAAAATCGGGATTATCCCACTAGACCAGGCTTGACTAACCTGTGGCACTCCAGGTGTTGTGAAACTACCAGCCTTAGCATGCTTTACCAATATATAGCAGCCTATTGCTGGAAGGGTATGCTGGGACTTGTAGTTTCACAAAACCTGGAGTGCCACAGGTTAGCCAAGCCTGCACTAGACTCAGAACATTTGACAGACTGTCCTACCTGTTCTTGTCACCACCTGTGGCTGTTGGTTTCTTTAGCTGCGGCTTGTCTGGATCCTGGAATGTTGAGGGGTCCTATTTGGAAAAAATAATGGGTACATTTAGAAAATTCCAACCAGCCCCGGCGTTAAATCAATAGGACCCACATTTAATACTTAGGACTTCCTCCAGCCCCAACATAAAAGTAATAGTATTCCCATTTAATAAACCTATTTCCCTCCCAACAGACAGCCCCTGCAATAAATTAATCACATTTACATATAATAAATATACCTATTTCCTGCAACCATCACTGCCATTAAATAATTCATATTCACATTTAATAAATATACCTTATGCTCCTCAAACTCAGCCCCACATTCAATTAATAGCACCCAAACCACCCCATCTTAAATTAATAGTCCCCACTATAAAATTAAATTGCCCCATCTTCACCCTACAAAGAAAATAGCACCCATTATTTAGCCACCACCTACCACACACACATTACATTGCCACAAGCCCGTTGTGCCATCACACACACATTACTGCGCCCCTTCATCACCATGATGTGCCTCCTTATAATCACACTGCACCCTCCATGCTGCTTTTGCTCCCCCCTTCTCCTGGCTCCCCTTCACACACTGCCATTCTGTCTGTGCTCCCCCTTCACACTGCCATGCTCCCCCTTCAGTTCCATGCTCCCCCTTCTCTGTTCTGTGCTCCTATTTCTGTTCCATGCTCCCCCTTCTCTGTTCCATGCTCCCCCTTCTCTGTTCTATGCTCCTATTTCTGTTCCATGCTCACCCTTCTCTGTTCCATGCTCCTATTTCTGTTCCATGCTCCCCCTTCTCTGTTCCATGCTCCTATTTCTGTTCCATGCTCCCCCTTCTCTGTTCCATGCTCCCCCTTCTCTGTTCCATACTCCTATTTCTGTTCCATGCTCCCCCTTCTCTGTTCCATACTCCTATTTTTGTTCCATGTTCCCCCTTC
>NC_134409.1:105681770-105701770 GCF_038048845.1 Mixophyes fleayi
TGGGAGGTATGAAACTATGCTGGTGGAAGGTGAAACATTTTGCAGCCAAACCTGTAGAATATTTTGCTGCACAGTTTCAGTTTTAAAGATTCTGCTCATCTCTGTGTATTAAAAAGGTGGTAACCCTGCTGGGATTACATCAAATCACATTTTGATTGTATACAGCTGTAACTTATGCAGCTCTCAACAATATATGGTACTATTATTTCATTTATTTTCAAAAATAGAAACGTATATTTTTATTGTCAATAAAATAGAGATCGGTGCCACCGATAGAGCAGAACTTTAAATTTGTAGCCTTTTGGGCAAATTTTTACCACTTCTGAGTTCTCGTTCTCATTTCATAGCCAGAAGTAATTGGAAGTGCCAGAATTCTTCCTAAGTATATCCAATGCAGTTGTATTATCCGGAACAGATGGAAGCCAAGGGGGAGGGAAAATAAATATAGTGTGTACTGTGAATTCATTTCAAATCCCATTGAAAGTGTTATGAGTTTGGCACACACCTATTGGTCGGTGAGATTAAAAGCTTTGACAGAGTATTCGTCTTAATATATGTCATGCTTCTTCAATTTGTGACCATGTAAAAGAGAAAAGGGTAATAGCCCCGGTGCAGAACTTGTGAACTATATTATTGTAAATGATCTGAATTTAATAAAATACTAATATAGGTCAGATGTAGGGGTACATTTTTTTAAGCTGCTCATTTGTTTGCTCATAAGTTATAAAAAATTTAAAGTTTTTTTTCTAAGGTATATAGCTTTACAAAATGTAAATAACATTTTTTTGATTAACAACAAAACAAATCAAAAACTGCTCATTTGAGAAGTTTTTACAGGCAGGTTTTAAACCACCCAGTGTATTAAAGTCAAAATCACTGATAAAGTGGCCAAAAACTGGTGTTGTAGTGCCACAAATGTGCTATATATGGTCAAACATCTTGAAAATAATAAGTATTGCCCCATGATAAATAACCATTGGCTGCAGTTTTTGCTGGAGTATTTTACGAAGTTCCCAGCTGGTGAAGACTATTGCTGGCGTTAGCCATTGCCCAGAGCCTCCGACGAAGCTTCCCCGTGCTTTGGACTGTTTATCTTGTATAGCATTAGTACAAGTACCGCCGCTGTACTCCTTATCACTATCACGAATTTAGGATGGTAATATGACAATAGCAGAGGCTCCCTAATGTAAAAAATGCTTCATTATTTAAATGAAGCATTTTTCATGTTTTTTATAATAAAGTTGTTTGTTTATTTATTTTTTCAATTGTTTTTTTTTTTTCAAAATAAAACTTTATTATTCTTTTTTATTGAATCAAGAGCTGAAAGCCCAAGTCAGGGCTAATACTGGCCTGGCGAGAGGTAAGATTCCTGTTACCGCTGCCAGTCAGTATCACTTATCTCTGCAATAAGCATTGATAGAAGATCTTCCATATGTCCCAATAGTAATATATATACCCCATAATAATAGTAGTCTGTAATCTCCGATAGCATCTTGGCACAGCAGGGGGAAAGCAGGAGCATTGCGCGCACTTTTCAATGGAGTCAGAAGCCAGAGCTGAGCTAAGCAGCAATAATGAATGTTAGTTAATGGCGATTTAGTTAGTTAATGCCACTGCACTTGATAAATAGTTCCCTGAATTTAAAATGTAATCAGGTCCAGCTGCTGAGTGAAAGGCTCTTTACATGTCGAGAAGGCGCAGTTGACTGGTATAGGACTTTGCCCCTGGTAAAACTGGGACCTTTTTCTGCTGCCTCTACATATAACTATTTATGTCATATGAAGTGTTTTGTACAAAAGCAACTATTATTCATTTCCAGGGCAAGGTGTGTGCTCTACATTCTAAATAGAATAGTAGCAGCGATATGCTGTATGTGAATGTCGTCACACATTGCTCCGTACCTGCCTTGATAAATAGATTCCAATGAACACATGCTTCACTGGAAAATCTTCTATAATATGTATGAGGCACAGTATGCAGTATATATTATTAATTGGTAACCTAACTGCTGCAGTGACACAGGTCAGGGCTCTGAACAGTAGCTGATGTTTACTCAAGGCCTGATAACAGAACAAACATAAACCTGTGATGTGAGTTCTGGGGAGATTACTACTACAGTGGGTGGGTTTCAGAGGTCGGACGAAGGGGCACGTGGAAAAGAAGGATAAAGTATCATCATTTTTTCCCTTCTTTTCCTTTGACTAGTCCAAGTTTTAATTGATTTAAAAATCTGACCTGTCAGTATACATCTTTTTGGTTCTCAGGAGGTATTTGTTGTTTCATTGCTTACTTTTATCACATTCAATGATGTTTTCCATTGTCGTTTGCTTAATAAATGCACTTTGAGGATTTTCCCATCTACCAGGTGTGGAAGTAAACACATGACTTTTAGTTCTGAGGGAGGGAGACACAAAATGCTTTAGTGACATCACTGGTTCTTAGTAAATTGCTGGGCTGAGTACTCATGAATATTGGTTCCACCTACAGATTGCCCTCTTTGTGTAGGAGTCGAAGCACTTTAGCCTAACATTACTTCAAGCTTTTACAATTTATTACACCAACAGACAAGTGAGCTCCCAGGAATTTGAATCCTGGATCTGGTTGTTCCTTTTATTATTATCATTATTAGAATCTTTTTTTTATGAAGGCGCCACAAAAGGTTTGCAGCACTGTACTTGGCATATATAGAACACAATAATCCATAACACATTACATGATGCATAAAAACAAAATACAAAGACCAGACATACTGAATAAACACATACTATACAGATAGCATGGTAATGCAGATCAAATTATTTACAGGACAGTGAGTGAGAGTGATGGTAATGACCAACGTGAAGTAGGTCGGAGCACAAGAAAACAGGGCTAGGGAAGCAGGCCAAGAGGTACAGGGGGTGAAGGAATAGTTAAAGAAGAACACAAGGAAAGAGGACCCTTCTCGTGAGCGCTTACAACCTAAGGAAAATAAATGTCACAAATAGGGTTGTATCGATTGGGAGAGAGGGGGTGAAAGCAGAGACAAGGGAGTTAGGAGGCAGACTGATAGGCTTGAATAAAGAAATGAGTCTTAAGGGCATGTTTGAAGACTTGGAGAGTAGAGGCTAACCTGATGCGTGGGAGATCTGGGAAGCAGCCTAGGAGAAGTCCTGGAGGTGGGAGTGGTAAAAGGTAATCAGTGGAGTCGTGAGGCGGTGGTCATTGGCAGAGCAGAGGGGTTATGGATAGAGATGAGTTTGGAGATGTGGGGGGAGGGCAGGGTCAAACTGGACTGGGGGACAGGGGGGGATTTGTCTTTCAGGCTGAACCCATAGTGGACTATCTTGGCCTGGGTCACTGGGCCGCCTGCATTTTTTTTACCTTTAAAATATTCCTAATAGGCTGCTGAGACGAGTCTTGTCCCCCGGGCTACAATTGGCCAGCCCTACTATGGGGGGAGTATTGTTTGAGAGTTTTGTAGCTGAGGGTGAGCAGTTTAAATTTCATTCTGTAGGTCACGGGGAGCCAGTGTAGAGGTTGGCAGTGAGGGATGGCAGAGCTAGAGTGGGGGGAAGAGAAAAATAAGGCAAGCACCAGCATTGAGAATAGACTCTACATTATACTTTACCAAGTGGCTGTAATGTGATTTCCTAGCATCACAATTGTTTCAGTGTATCTGAGATTGGTACAAACCACTCCATTACAACCACAACTACAAGGATATTATTAAGACAACAGAAACAAAACATTATTGAAGAGCATAGCCTTCTCTTGTTAATACATGGTACTCCATGCTATCAGAAAAGAACATTTCTAATGCTGCATGACTCTATGGACTGAGGATGAGAGTTATATATGAATGTGACAACTTGTTTAATTGGCTGAAGCTAGTGTCCGATTAGATGCTACATACATTACAAACCTCTTGTTGCAGTAAATGTGAATTACTTGCCTTCTAGAAACCTCTGTACTGGAACCTCTTTTCCCTGACTGAGGGCAGCAGGACTGGTAACAATGGTGGGGATCCCAGGAGTAGGACCACCACTATATTTCTGCACATGTAGGAATTTACTAAAGGGATAGAGGTCGTTTTTAAACATTGTGTTTTCATTTAAAGCATTGCTCTTTTCTATACTCAATGGAATGTCATGCTTGCTTGTCACAAGATATTTTAGGAACTCACTATAATGCCAGCTTTGTCTATGTCTCTGACAGCAATGGGTCACTTTACCAAAGGGTACATATTTCAACTAGATTTCGTTGGCTGCCAAAAATAAAGAAAAATATTCCTTTTTGAACATGAAAACATAATGTAAAAAAATCAACTTTTAAGAGTTCAGCATACGTATTTGCTTATCATAGGACAGTATATTTTATGGATGTACCAAATACAGATTTGACTGAAAACTTGAATTGGTCACAAATATTAAAGTCCAGACACTGGGACTGATTGCCAAAACATGATTTGGTCACACAAGTGGGCCTTTCAGCCTAACCGATGACTGACCATATCAAATGAAACCCCATTAGTGTGTTCATCTGTTGACTGCACATAACGATCATGGTCACTGTCCAAGAGTCCTTTTGTCCGGACTGATTTGGTGCATGCCGCAATTTTGGGCCATTGTCTAAATAATCCAATGTGACTGATAGTTTCTGCCAAATTCTAAGGATTCAGCCGGATTAATCCAAATCCCTAATTCCTTGTGATCACAGATCAGACTTCCATGTGTCCTGGTTTTCCCTTGAAAATTATAATTTTGCCACTGGGAATTCATATGCCAGTTTTCATAGAATTCAGACTCATATTGTTGGCAATTAATATGATTAGTCAGACTGTAATTCTATTATATTTGACACCCCAAAAAAAAGAATGGGTTGGAAATTATAGACACAATTAATGTAATGAATGACCTGTTTTGCATTTGAAGATAATAGTCACTCTATTTGGTTCATTACTTCCAGAAACTAAGATTGAAGATACAATTCTAACATTTAACATCTCCATACATACTCCCTCCTGCCAACGACGATCACCTCACTTACCTACTGGTAACCGCATCCAAGATATCTCCCATGCTGCCCCTCCACTGGAACAATCTCCCTCGTTCAATCAGACTTTCCTCTAGCATACACAGCTTGAAACTCTCATTGAAAACCCACCTGTTGATTAAAGCCTACTATTCCACGTTTAACCAATCCCCTACGTAGTACACCTCACACTCTTTCACCCTCCATCTCATCCACTGTTACATCCACTCCACCTTTCTGATTTCTAGATCCCTTTAAATTGACCCAATGTGTCAACCAACACAGAATTGATTGAGCGCTCACTAATACAATCTTAGTTATGTGACTCTTAAATGTCTTATTGATGGTGGTGTGGTACCGTCTAAGATGTACACTCACACTGTGATCAATTGATTGGATATGTGAGATCTAAAATAGACACAATTAATTTATTGATCAAATATTAATATAGCCTTAGCATAACAAAGCACATCTAATTTAAAGCAGTTAAAGATGTGGGCATTCACATTGCTACCATTATTGTACTATACAAAGATAACAATGCTCCGGTATATCACCCTTCCAGATTGGATATGTCCATTTACACGAATATTCCATAGTCTTTAATTGGGACAGCTGTGCGCATCACTATTCCCCCTCTCTTGTAGTAAACCATGTGTCAACCGTTTGCCCCTTTCCTCTTAGATTGCAAACTCCCATTAACAAGGCCTTAGTTTTTCCTCTTTTCATTATCTATTACTTCTGCTCACCACCTACATTTTGCACCCTCTCCTTGGGCACTCAGCCCCTGAATCAACTACTTTACTGTCTTCTCACATCTATCAATGGCTCCTATCCTATCGGACCCACGCTCATAGGCACAGGTTTCAACTTAGGCTGAATATACCCCTTGCACCCCATTGCCCATTTCAGCTACTATTAGCTGTGGTGAGATTTGTCATGTTATTTATTTACTGTATTGTCCTGTAATACCATGTTCGTTTTTGTAATTTGTCCTCTGTGTGGAGCTGCGGACCATTTGTAGCATCCAATAAATAAAATATAATAATAATAATAATAATAATAATAATAATAATAATAATAATAATAATGATAAAAATATTTAGTCCCCTTCTACTTAAGTTAGGGTTTGAATTTGGTTCAGCATTTGGACAAATCTTTTCTAATAGTCTTTGACAGTTATTTACTCTTCTTACAATTAGGTGCAAATTTGCACTAAACCATGCAGCCAATTAACATTTAACATGTTTCTGTCCAGTGCAAATTAGACAATTGCTCAAATGTCTGAAAACAAATAAAGGACTCCTGAAATGTTAAATTTAAACATAATTATAATATCTTGCATTGTTTCTAGAGTGTTTATTTCTAGTTTAAGAAGATATAAGATGCAAAAATATTTTCAGAGCAAGACCCAGATTTATTCCTATACTGTCATGTATTTATCTTTTCATTTTTTTTATTTTTTTTTAGGTTGGGCTGACAGCCTTTTCCTCTTGTCATCTTATCTTGGAACATGTTCCGGATCTAATAAGTGTCTGCACATTCCTATAATCTCTTAAGTCCTGTTAATGTCTTGTTACTTGCAATGACCACAAGATTCTGAATTTAATGCTATATAGTCTAAGGCATTGCCTGAAGGGTCTACAAATCTCCAGGAGTGTCATGTCAAGGATGCTATAACAAGTATGTAGGACTATGCTTTAGAAGACAATGGTGTAGAAATCCAATATTTCTTGGTTAACCAGAGCATTATTATATTGACACAATGAGTCTGGGCAGCCTTCCCGTTATAAAAAACCTGGTTTTCCGATCCAGGCGAGAGCGGGTAGTACTGACACCAGATATGATAAGCCCCCCTCTGGGCGACTTCCGACACACAATGCATGTGGGTAGAAAAGGAGAAGTATTCGGCGACACCTCCTTTCTCAGCAAGTGCCATGAGAAACAAAGGCACAGTCGTTGGAACTACATCACCAAAAAACTACGCCAGACTCGATGGATGTCGCCTGAGCGTCAATCTCATGGGCATCCCTTATCGCCACCTCCACCTGTTTCTCCCATCATTAAGAATGCTGTATCTTTGCCACTTCTCAATAAGAATAACTGGGATGATGAGAGAGATGGGAACACAGAAGAAGCCTGGCATTGTATCTCTGAGACACACAGCCCTTATGGTAAGTTGAAGGTCTAAGGAATACTTTCATTTAAATGTTGCTTATATTAGAAACAACATACATGTTTGGGCCTTTTTTGTTCTGATGAAAGCCAATGCATTGCCTGGCATTGTCATTCTGTCATATTTCTTTTTTATTTTCTTTGAATTGTATTCAACTGTACCTTTTATAGCAAAAGAGTCCACCGCACAGTGCAAGCGACCACTTGTGGACCGAACCCGATATTTATGAGAATGCATGTTTCATTTAGTTTTTAAGTACTGTACTTTTGGGGTCTATTTATCATTGATGACTAGTGGACGGAGTAAGTATAATTTTGTATCGCTGAATACGGCAATGATACAAAATGTACTGTCCCTTGTATTTAACATGCCAGGGCTCATTGGCGAAACACCCACCTAAACTAACTAAAAACTCCAGCATCGGTAGCTTAACGCTGACGGTGAATGGAGTATCTGATCCCTGGGTGGCTGTTGTGAATGTGTGGCTGAGGTCGTGCATGCACATAGCAGCGGGACCGGACGATGGTGTTCTCCAGCGACAATAGAGTTCTTAGATCTCCATTGGAAAGGTAAGCTAAGCCAGCTTGGCATTAGTTATAAAAGGCTGGCTATGGGGACTGCAGTGACCAGCGACAAACAGGTTAAGACAGGAGAAATCTCCGATTTAACTCCCTTATAATTTAAAAGCAGAGCTGAGATGTCCATTCTCTGGAGAAAACAGCTTTCTCTAGATTTTGACTCATCGTAGTTTAATAAATAGACCCTTTGTTTGCTAGTATATCATGACCAGAGACATTATCAAGGGGAAAGGTATGGTAATACTGCATAGTACATACGCATTAGTGGTTGTGGGATATAGCAGAGCAACATATTTTAGAGAGCAGTGGGTAATGTCACAAAACATTAGAGAGCAGCACTTCCTTTGTTTGACAAAGGTTTGTTTCAAGCACTTGAGAGTCTGCTAGATATTGTCTTACATCTCACACTTCATTTTAAAGCGGCTTGTATGGAGGCTCCATAAGTTATGTAAGTACATATATTTAATATACTAGTGCGCCACATCACTTCTACACATAGCTACATATACAATTTATACGATACAAGAAGGGTCACCTGGCGTTGCACGGGTCCAATTTGTAATGTGCTGCAGCAGCTTTTATCTAATAGTAAATTATTTGGGAAATGTTACGAGCAGCGGTTCACCGCCGCCAGCTCCTTACTGCGTCTTGGCTGTCATGACAACAGTCGGGACATCACTTCCGGGAGCTCTGTCCTGGCCGTTACCAATTGTTTACAACCAGAAAATGATGTTTACAATATTTGTCGCGTTGTCGCATTGTCGCTATGTGTTTTACTTTTTTATACTAAATAACTATGTAAGATTTGGTAGCTTTACCTTGAGAGCTGAGGTAGATATTCGCCAAAAAACAACTTCTTCTTTTATATATATAGTGAGATTATCTATATAACTAAAATGTATAGAATTGTACAGCATACGGTAAAGATGTAAATGTTTATATTGCCGTAGCTGCTCCCTCTGGTGGTTGAAGCCATTTTTGCACTGATAACGTGTAACATTTGTTTGTATTAAATAGAGATGAGTGAAATTTTCAAAGCTGTTCCTTGGAAAATTCACCTTTGGGGACAGAATTTTGCACATTTGTCTACTAGAATGTGTCTTTAATTATTCAGCTCAGAATTCCCCTTATCATTGTTCAATATTCACACCACATCGCAAAATCAATAGACTATTGTTTTCCCAGCTCTACAGACTATAAATTCAGCAGAATGCCACTTTACAAATGAAATGCAGTGTGGTGAAGCAAGAGTGGAACTAGAAGATTGTATTGCCAGAGCTTTGCACCTCTGTTCCGACATGAAATTTGTTTTCTGCAAATATTGCAGCTCATCTCTGTTACTAAAGTACAAAATCACTGATTGTTATTATGACCACAAAGTGCATCACCACTTAGCACAATTACCTACATTTGTGCTATTTGACTCTTTTTATTCCCACCACACAATTAGGTTAACACCTCAATGTCTAATGAAACTCAAAATCTATTTACATGCTTTTGAATGCTCATTGCACCTGCTCTACTGCCAGCGCCTATGGAGGGACATAGGTGCAACATTCAGGTCACAGAGCTGCACAGAATGTTGTGTCCACATGGGAAATTATTGTTATAGACACTACTCTACGCCCAGTTAATTGTACGACTAAATAATTTATTATCATGGCCAGCACCACCATACCTACAGTATATACAGTATATCGTATATACGTCATAAATGGTTTACTGTAGGAGATTATACACATGCTCAACTTGATTGGGCCAATGACCATAAACTTTTTACATTTATCTTTAGTCCACATTAAGTTCCATCACACACACAGGGGCACCAGGAGGGTACGGGTACAAAGTACTGTGGCACAGGCCTACCCCCAGCCATAGTGATCAGGTGGGCATGGATGGACCTTCTACACCATCTGCGGCCTCAACAGAGCCAGATTATGGCTGGTGGCAAGTGACTTTGTGGATCAATAGCTTCCTGTTGATCTGTGCGGACACACACCCCTAGGCTATGCACACAACACACGCTTCTGCAAAGGATGTCCATGCAGCCTGGGGAGCCCAAGAAACATCTCCATGGCTGTTATTAAAATGAATAAATAAAGAGCATGCCCCCCAAAAAGTGATCTAAGCACTGGTAGCCAAATGCAGAGGGACAAACAGTGTGAGGCCCCCCTGCAAAAGATGCACCCAGCACCAGGCTATGACAGTGGGACACATCCCCAGAATGCTCAGCATGCGGCTGCCCACACACTACAAATGCTGACTGGTACTTTGATCACTTTATGGGTAGAGTGGGGGACACAATTTTTTAAAGCTTACTTATTTCTGTAAATATACATTAAAACACCAATCATCATCGTTCCATTCATTGTGATGAATCTCCAGTATGCTGCCATATCATGATACACTTAAAGAGTAGCTCGTAGCGTTACTTAATGTGGACACCCGTAATATACTATATTAAGTTTCTTGTATCTTAAGATATGTGCAACTTAAAATGTGTTGCGTAACCCATAAAAATGATCAGTGTAGTGTAAGTTAGATTAATTAATGGAAATCATTTATTGTTATGGCTTTAGCCTATGTGTTTTATTTGCACCATATCTCTTTACTCAGTATCTCGAGACCTAGTGGGTACCTATGTTGAATAATAATGGTAATCTGGTGCTGTTATGGTAATCTAGTAACTCTGTAGAAACAATGTCGACACTATTGGTTCTCTAGATGCTAAATACCTTATGCTACTTGGTAATTTCTTAATTTTACAAGCGTACATAGACCAATTCAAAGGCTTGCAGGGCAAATTATATATAATGGGAATAATATGCTCTCTCTGAAATAATTGTGTTCCATGACCATATAGAAGCATGAGTCTACAGGCCGAGTGATAAAGACTGTTTATATATGAACACAATAATAACATCCAGTGTGGTGTCAAAGCTGCCTGTAGATGAGAAGGTATAAATTAGCTGTTATAGACAGTGGTCAAAGTGGACATTTAGAAGTGGCTGTATGGACACTGTAAGTGAATGGAATTTGATAGTTTTACAATAAAGCAGTAGGAGAAGTGACGGTATGGCATACCACTGTACACCAGCCCACTTCGAGCACTGGTTATAGAGTTGAAAAAATCTGTATGACACATGTTATTTTTGAGTTGCTTCCAGTAATTGAAAGTGTCAAGGGCAACTATATGATGTATACTGGCCTTTAAAGAACCTGTAAGGAAGCTAGTGCAGATGACTCATCTATTTACCTGATTCTTTTGTCCATCTCATTTTTTCCTTCTCTTACTGCATTCAACCCGTGCTTATGTGTGTGTTTTCTATTCATAACAACACTAATTGGAACCATTCCTCTGCTCAGGTCTAGACTCTGGATTCTGCACCATGCCTCGTCTCTCCTGCTCAGAGGAGCAATCAGAGGACACCAACTCTCAGAAACCAGAGGAGGACTGGGCCAGCTCTGGACTTCCAGACACAGAGGACTACAGTGTCTGCACTGTTCCCTTGGATCTTTCTAGCAGCCTATGGAACTCTAACTCCATGGAATCCTTGGTTATGGACTTTGGTCCATCACTTATGAGCGAGATCCTAGAAGGGATTAGCTTCTCAGATGCTGCAAAAGATACTGAGCGTACAAGTGGCCTCAGTGAACAAAGCATACCGCCAACCGACAATGACTCATCTGATAGTAACATAACTATAGACAATAGCAAAATGGAAGCAAACCAATCCCATTTCAATATCCGGCAACCAAAGGGGCTTGTGTGTTGGGAACCAGCAACAATAGCCGAAGAAATGGAGATTGATACAGATAGCGGGATAACAGGATCAGAACAAGGAAGCAGGGGAATCACTGGAGATCTATGGGACTCTGGTGATGGATCTGAAATAGAAATGTAGACATTTCTAAAATTACTGAACCCTACTGAGAAAAAAAAGACAGATTTGGGGGATATGTAGCTATATATAAAAAAAATCATATTGTCACTATCTAAATGTATCAATTTAAAAGCTGTTTTACTGTTTGTTCTATAATATAAAATATATTCTAAGAAATGCTATTGTATACTCTGCCACCCCAAGTCATTTTGCCCACTCCACTGTAGCAGGTTATTAACCTGTTACCTTCCATTCAGACAAAAATGTTTCTATTTTAAAAGGACATTGCTGGTAACCCATACATCAATACTGCTGAATGTTAAATGCCAAAAGTTAAATATTTAATGGTCTCTTTTTTAATATCAAACAGCTGTCTTACCATAAAATAAACTTCATTAATATATGAAATACACATTCACACAATGATTAAAAGGACACCTTCAATCATTGCATGAAACAGCAAGTCTTGTGTTATAAACAGCAAATGATGCAGACTTCAGCATACCAGTCTAGTATGAACACTATGAATAGATGTAATTAGATAGTGGCTAATGGAACTGTTTCACTTGGAGGGAAAATGTATAACATTTATAATTGATTTCATGGGTTATTTGAAGAAGGTCGACCAGTTATGAACACTCCAGTAACAGAAAAATGATACTGAGAGTGTTCAATAAACAGGGCAGTCAAATGTAAAATTTTCTCTATAGCTGTAAAATGTGCACGTGTATTATATGTTGCTAGTAAATTGTTGTTTTCCGTCTTGACAGGTCCGATGAGTGTCAAATATCAGGCTTAGTAGACAGAGTTTGTGATGTATTCCATCTATTTCACCAAGAAAAGTTATTAGCTGGGTAGCTTTAGGTAGGGTGTATAATTGACTTTGCTGGCATAATATTCCCCCAGTGACCACTACTGACATCTATATACAGCAATCAATCAACTTAATATGTTCCATACATTGAGGAGTCAGGATGAGCTATGAAATTCCAGGTGTAATGTTTCATTTGAGAATAAAATTTGCACAGTTGAATACAATAACCCATTGCAACCCCATATGTTTGATGGCCTCAGATGAGGTCTAGCCCTCTATTTGAAACAATAAAGAACCGAGCGTGTCATTTAGAGAACAGTTGCTCTCAATACAGAAGAATATTCAGCATGGTTAGGAGATGTATTTTTCTAGTTTCCTGCAGGTACGTTGGACATGCTATTGTTAAAGCTGTGATTGACATTTAGTTACAGCCAACACGTTAGCAGAGCATTACCAAATTCCATGTCTCAGTGAGGGAGTGGCGAGCAAGAAACAAGAGGGTCAATGCACTTGCAGACATCCTAGCCAACAATGGTAGTCCTAGATGGACAATCTAAAGGTTAGAATAATGATTAAAGTAAGCAAGGGTCAAGCTCTAAAGTATGATTAAGAAAATACATGTTGCAGGTAGAGGACCTCAAGTCCTAAACACAGACTTGGCTCTAGATGTAAACCAGGCCTAGGCAACCAGTGGCTCTCCATATATTGTGAAACTACAAGCCCCAGCATGCTCTGCCAGCTGATAGCTGGCAGGTTATGCAGGGACTTGTAGTTTCACAACCACTTGAGAGCCACAGGTTGGCTAAGCCTGCTCTAAACCTATCATAACTATGGCCTTCGTCACTATTTTTTAAAAGATATGTGCATTTTCTGTTTTCTTGAGAAAACTGATTACAGTAATTTGGGTTACAGTTTTAAGTCACTCCAGCTGATTTACAAAGTGGTATGTGGCCCAGTAATAGGTTATTTGGCAAGAGCCTACAAATAGATTAAAATATTCCTTGTTTGTGTCACAATGTGTGGAATGCAAAGGTATAAATGTAAAGCTTAAAGCACTGCATTCCTTCCCTTTAGAGCTCCGGTCACCTCTATTGATTTAAACATTCTTGTGTTCTTCAACTGGCCTGCTCATCTGACCCTAATTTAGCTAATAGATAAGTAAAAGACAACGGACTGCCTTCATTCACATGTAATCCTTATGGGTGTTGTCATTCTAAATACAATAGTTTGGTTGTACTAAATTCTATGCTGTTTTTATCTTATGTGCCTATGATCACCAAATAGAATCTCATTGAAATAGGGGATATTGCCTCCTCCAAGATGTAGCATGTTGAGAATACTCTACAACTGCTGTGTCCACTCTGTTGAACTGTATCATGTGCATATCATTATCTTGTTTTACCATTTAAACAGCGTCACCACCATGCTGCAGATATCCTTGAGTGGCAGGCTCAGAATCAATTGTGTGATATGACAATTGTGTGATATTAGGGGTAAAACAGCAGCATATTTTTGTTGTGTTGTTCATGACCATCTACATCTTCTTGGCGTGGACTTGGTTTACAATATTGCATCCCAGGTAGCTGTTTTGGAAAGAGATGTCCACCTAAATTGATTATTCAATGGACTGTCCCCCCCATCAACAGCTAATCCCCCATGTACAGAAAGCACTGAATTTCAAAATTCTCTTGCCATCCAGATACACAATTTAGGTGGGATGAGAAGTAAATATCCCACATAGCAGGGGCCGTATACAGTCACTTTGTTAAATGATTGTATACAAGATATAGCATACCTGCCAACCTTTTAAAAGTTAATCCTGTGCAGGGGGGCGTGGTTGGAGGGCGGGAGGGTTGGGGTGTGGTCAATCGTGTCATTTTGGCCCCACCCCCCACAACAACATGGCATTTTTACGCGCGGGGCAGGGTCAAAATTCAAGTCATTTTGATGAGCAAGTTGTCATATGCGGGATACTTGCCTGCTCTCCCGGGTGTCCGGGAGACCTACCCAAATCTCAGGAGTCTCCCGGACATTCCGGGAGAGTTGGCAAGCATGAGATATAGGGCCTATGGATCTATTACATTTAATTTTAAAGAAAAAAGGAACAAGCTGTGCAGTAGCCAGAGCTGTATATTTACAGTGAGTCTAGTCAGAAAACTAGATACAGGGGATGTATTCGGAATGTATACTATCTATAAGAATTTAGGCCTATGTCTCTTTTTGCCGATCAATACCTTACTATATTTTTTATGCAATGTATAATAATAAAAAGAACATACCAGAGAAGTAAAGGAAAAGTCACAAATATTTTGAGAATATATATTTTGGGGAGAAGTATGTACATTACTTATTGTTCATATAACTGCTATCCTTTTTACTTTTATCCAAGAATAAACATTATTATCATGAAACATATTATCCTTAGTGGTTTTACTGTTTTGTTTCCTGATCACACTGTTTAGGAAAACTGTGTTGGTGATGAATGAAAATGGAAAAATACAGAAACTAACTATATATATTGGCATTATTAATGCTATTCAAGCTGTACTCTGCATTAAAGCTTTACTCTGTATTACACTTGTTCCTCACATTGTAATACATGTTAAGCTGACCCACTCTCACCAAGGTCTTCCCCTTCTGGCCCATCCTACACTAAATATAAATATGGATTGCTATGCTATAAATATGACCACAATATGCTTTTTATTTGGGATAAGTCTTACCTGCACGCAGCTTTTAAAGGGAAGTACATCCCAAGAAATAGCATCTAGATACCTGTGTCCATGTTTAAGCAATTTACATTTAGCTTGTACGTGAGATGGGGAATTGAGCCTCCTGTATTAGAGAGGATTATTGATGCGTAATAGAGAATACCAATTTTGATAAGAAAGCAAATGGCTACAAAGATTGGTGTAAGTGTATATGACATATTTCTAGCATAAACTGGGCAGATATACTACTGGTACAGAACTGCATGTATCTTACATATGCAAGTTACTTATGTTTAATACTATTTTATAATAAATAATACCAATAATAAAGAACAGAGCAGCGCAACATATGCTGATGAACAGCCAGGTGTTCCTTCTATGTATCTGCTCAGCTCTGCTTCAACTTGTGAAATGATTATCAAGGGATTGTACCATATTGATCTGGAACTAAACCATGGCTGCTGATCTGCAGCGTATTTACGTTTTCAGTGATGCACACATCTTCCACTAGACGCATTGAAGAGCCATCACTTAGTGGGACATATCTCCTAACTATCCTCGAATCAGGAGAAAAGTTCTTTACACATGACAGCAGGATAGTCCCCTGTCTGATACCTGTTCTTGCAAAATTTCCTTTCTCTTCACTAGGAATACAGCACTCCCAATGCTTCCTTTCTTTAGCAGTTACATCTCTTGGTGCCTATTATCTCTTTTTATGTTCCCCTTTCAGCTCTATTCTATACTGAATTACTCTTATCCCTTTTTTTTTTCAGTTTTCTCTTCTCTGTAATATGTTTTTTAAAGGGGGGCACCGACTATCCCTTCTTTTTACTGCCACTGTTTCTGTGTTCTGCTGTCTCTCTTTCCTAATCGTTCTCCACTTTGTTCCCCATTTTTGGTTTCCATCAATCTTGCTTCCTCAATACCATGCTACCCCCTGTCCATAGTCCTCCGTCTTCCCTACTGCTCAATTTATATTTAAGGGCCTGTTTATGACCCCAGTGCGGTACGCTCAATATGAACTGCTGCAAATTGCAGCCTACGCTGGGGCCACTCTGGGAGCCCTGGCATTGACCCACCTCCTCAACTAAGTATTTTCCCGACAACCTAACACTACTGGTGAAAGGAGAAAGTGCAATATGTATGCGCATAGAGCTTTCTCTGAAAGATCCACTGAAGCCGGGGGAGCTTCAACAGGATCCCATTTAAAAAGACCAGTAACATCATAATGCTACTTTGTTGTGAAAAGCTTTGCTTTTTGCAGCTTAATCAATTAAGAAATTCTGTTGTCCCCAAAGAAATCTATGGGACCAGTGGTAAGCTTCGATAATTAGGTTAATGCCAGAGAAATCTACAATTTCCCCAACGTTAACCCTTCGATAAGGAACGAAAACCAGTGAAAGAGCTTTTGCCGATGTCTATGCTGGCATTTTGACTCTCCACCATTTCTTAAATAGATCCCTAAATCTCTAGTCTCCTTTCTGAACCCCTTTTTTGCATACCCCTCTTCCGCTGTCCCTATTGGCAATCTTTCATCAGTATTTTTCCCTGGCATCTCCAGTGTCGAGATACTGCTCCAGCCGCAGCCCTCCATCATCTCCATTTCTCTGAGGGGAGCTGCCACACTGCGCTCAGATAATAGTAGACCTGGATTCCTTGTACTAGATGTATGGGCAGCATGGTGACTTAGTGGTTAGCACTTCTGCCTCACATCGCTGGGGTCAGGAGTTCAATTCCCAACCATGGCCTTATCTGTGTGGAGTTTGTATGCTCTCCCTGTGTTTGCGTGGGTTTCCTTCAGGTGCTCCGGTTTCCCCCCACATTCTAAAAACATAGTAGTAGGTTAATTGACTGCTATCAAAATTGACCCTAGTCTCTCAGTGTGTGTGTGTATTAGGGAATGGGGCAGGGATTGATGTGAATGAGTTCTCTGTACAGCGCTGCGGAACCAGTGGCGCTATATAAATAAATGGTGGTGATGATGATGATGGGAGCTGCCGCATAACTTGGGACTCCAGCTCACCCACTGTGTTGGGGGTAGAGAACCAGACAGTGTACTCTGCTGGATGGGTGCAGGGTGGGCCCACAAGTTAGGGGCTGGCACAGGGCCATCTATCTTATGGGTCACTGCATGTATTGAATAAAAATAAAATAGTAGATATCCAAGGTGAACAATGCTGGTTTGCCTTGTTCAAATGCCTACATGTTTCGGATGTGATGATTTCCTTATTTAGGGCATTTTTTACCTGGACTATTTCAAGTGATATATCCCAAAAATGGAACTTAAAGTGGTATGGCCAAAAAAGGGACTTTTTATGCTTAGTTATAATGAATATATATACTGTTTTACATACTGTAAATAATAAATATTATCCAAACATATTCATGAAAAAAATAAAAAAATATCAAATTGATCCGCATGTTTATGTATCTATGCCTTACAATAATAGTAAGATATACACCAATCAGCCACAACATTAAAACCACCAGCCTAATATTGTGTTGGTCCCGCAAAACAGCTCTGACCCATCCAAATATGGACTACACAAGACCTCTGAAGGTGTCCTGTGGAACTGGCACCAAGACGTTAGCAGCAGATCTGTTTAAGCCATGTAAGTTGCGAGGTGGGGCCTCCATGACTGGGATTTGATTTTCGAGCACATCCCACAGATGTGGTTGAGATCTGGGGAATTTTGAAGTCAACACCTAGAACTCTTTGTCATGTTCTTCAAACAATTTTTGCAGTATGGCAGGTCGCATTATCCTGCTGAAGGAGGCTACTGACATCCGGGACATTGCCATGAAGGGGTGCACTTGGTCTGCAACAATGTTTAGGTATGGCAATATGCCAATACCAAAGGTTTTCCAGCAGAACACGCCATCCTGGCTTCGTCCCATAGTGCACCCTGGTGCCATCTCTTACCCAGGTAAACAGTTCACACGCACCCAGCCACCCTCATGAAGTAAAAGAAAAAGTGATTCATCAGACCAGGCCACCTTCTTCCATTGCTCCATAGTCCAGTTCTGGCACTCACATGCCCATTGTAGGTGCTTTTGGCTGTGGACAGGGGTCAGCATGGCCACTCTCACCGGTCTACAGCTTTGCAGCCCTATACATCATCATCAACATTTATTTATATAGCGCCAGCAGATTCCGTAGCGCTTTACATTTTGGAACAAACAGTAATAAAACAATACTGGGTAATACATACATACATAGAGGTAAGAAAGCCCTGCTTGCAAGCTTACAATCTATGGGATAATGATTTGATACACAAGGGTAAGTGCTACATCATATTGAATATTTGTCCAGATAAAAAGCAAAGGTTACAAAGTATTTAGTGGGCCCTATGCTCAGTCACACAACTATGTTGGTCAGAGGATTGTTGTCTTGTGTTAGCTGTGTAGAGTGTGGTAAGAGGGTAATCTAGGGAGATTAAAAGGGTGGTGGAGGAATACTATAAGCTTGTCTGAAGAGGTGGGTTTTCAGAGAACGCTTGAAGGTTTGAAAACTAGAGAAAAATCTTGTGGTGCAAGGGAGTGATTTCCATAAAGTGGGTGCAGCCCAAAAAAAGTCCTGTAACCGAGAATGGGAGGAAGTGATGAGAGTGGAAGAGAGATGCAGATCTTGTGCAGTACGGAGGTGTTGAGTTAGGAGATATTTTGATACAAGTGAGGAGACGTATGTTGGTGCAGTTTTGTTGATGGCCTTGTATGTTAGTAGAAGAATTTATATTGAATTCGTTGAAAAACAGGCAACCAATGTAGAGACTGAAGGAGTAGCTCAGCAGATGTAAAACGATCAAGTTGCGATGCACTGTGTGTTCTAACACCTTTTTATCATAGCCAGCATGAACTTTTTTAGCAATTTGTGCTACAGTAGGTGTTTTGTGGGATTGGACCAAATGGGCTACCCTTCACTCCCCACATGCATCAACTGGGTGCTCTAGACCCTATTGCCAATTCACTGGTTGTCGTTCAATGGACTACTTTTGATGTTACTAACCACTGCATATGGGAACACCCCACAAGACCTGCCGTTTTGGAAATGCTCTGAACCAGTCGTTTAGCCATCACAATTTGCCCCTTGTCAAAGTCTCTGAGATCCTTACGCTTGCCTATTTTTCCTGCTTCCAACACATCAACTTCAAGAACTGACTCACTTCCTGCATAATATATCCCACCCCTTGACAGATGAAATTGTAACGAGATAATCAATGATGTTCAGTTCACTTGTCAGTGGTATATTACTGCTTTAAAAATGCATATATGTTAACTTACATGCTTTTCATTGACATATAAATAAAAATATTAACTATATTGCTGACCCTATGTAACTGTTTAATGTAAAACAGCCTACATATGTATAATTTTCTTTTTCTTTTCTTATAAACACGCAGAATATTGTAAAATAATACTAATTCTAAATTAACTAATAATACAAAAATAATTTTATATATATATATATATATATATATATATATATATATATATATATTAGGGATGTGCATCGGCCACTTTTGGTGTCTCGACTTTTGTGTTTTGGATTTGGATATGCTTGAGGTTTTGGGTTTGGATTTTTTTCGCAAAACACCTGACGAAAGGTTTTGGTTCGGATTTAAGGCTTTGGATTCGGATTTATTTTGAAAAAAACATAAAAAGTGCTAAAAAACTGTTTTTTTTTCACTCCTACGCTATTATTAACCTCAATAACATTCAATAACAATCATTTCCACTAATTTCCAGTCTATTCTGAACACCTCACAATATTGTTTTTAGGCCAAAAGGTTGCACCGAGGTAGCTTGAGCACATAATGCCAAAAAAAG
>NC_134409.1:105704270-105779270 GCF_038048845.1 Mixophyes fleayi
CATCCTGCTCATTTCCAGTCGACTTTTGGGACTGTGGAAACACATCCTGAATGGAATGAAGAGGATGTCTGACAATGAACATCTTGAAAAAATATTTATTTTTGGTTCAGGGCCAACTTTATCATCATGTGTAGGAGACCATGCTGATTGTGAATTTAGTGCTGTTTTGTGTGAATATCTTAAGCATGAGAAGAGATTTATGCACTCACATGCTGTTTTTCAATTGCTCACATACTTCTGTAAGTATGTCAATGACATTTTGCATTCTGGGCGGGTTCTCAGTCAGACCTTATCGAGTTCTGTAATTCTTTGGCACACTCTACCTAACATTCCATGTACACAGTGAGGATATTATGTATTCTCTCCTACAAGGACATGGGACATTTACACTTTGATATTTATTAAAAATCTACAGACTAAAAAAACAACTCTGATAGCACAGTCTAGCTTTTATTCTCAGCACCAAAAAAAATCCAACTCCTAAATACCAAATCAGCTGAGCGCACAGATTATTGTGGATATCATGCAGTGAAGACGAAAAGCAGAAAATCCTCCCAAAATTACTAACATTTTACATAGACATTGGTGGTGCTATAAACAAACTGAGCATATGCATCACTTTTCACGTAGGTTCAAATATTAAGGTGCAATCATGTCATCTAATTTTACTTTCCCCTGACTGAAATGGCTCCAGAGCCAGATCTTGAATAGGGAAAATAGCTTATTGGCCTTGGATCCTGCCATTAAAGGACCCAATTTACGATGCATACTGAATAAACACCACAAATCGGTTTGGTTTTAGACCGATGTGTCGAGAAGGTCTGCGCCATGCATGCCCACTTTTTGGTATTTGGGGACACCTCTGCAAGCTCCTATCACTTGTATCACTTTCATTAAATTACACTTTTCTTTTTCTTATAATGCTGCCCTTTTTAACTTCATTTGTGGTTTAAGTTGATTATGAACATGAAAGAATAAGGGACTGCACTTATTACACAAAATACTGCACTTCTCTGCAGAAGTGCAATTGAAAATTGTCAAATGCATCCCATTAAAAGTATAGGATGAGGTCTGATCTCTGCCAGCTGAAAGCTGGTGCAAAAATAAAACATTTCTGTAGAATGAAAGTGGCTGTCTCTAAATACAGCAAGCATGTGCCTTGATCACACAATTAATACATTCAATAATCCTTATATGCCAAATTTTGTGTTGTTTGCATCTGGGAGATCCCAGGGAGGTGGTGTGGTGGGAGGGCGGAAGGGGGCGGGGTTTGGGGCAAATTGTGCCATTTTGGCCCCTTCCTGTGACAAATTCGTAATTTTGGCTCCCGATGGGCAGGAGTATGCAATAATCTCTCTCTGTAAAATCAAATTTGTTTTTGCACTGCTCCATAAAACTAGGCACTCTTGATTTCTATATACAGCAGAGAGCAATCAAATGACCAATTCACCATGCAGCTATTATTCTAGGGAACTGTATACAATACAGGGAACATCTTAGTAAACAATATACAATAGAGAACATTCAAGTGACATCTATACAATACAGACAGCATTCTTGTGGTTTCTATATAATAGAGAAACAATACAGGGAGCATTCTAGTGATCTCTATACAAAGCAGAGCGCATTCTAGTGACAATACAATACAGAGAGCATCATAATGACAGATAAATTATACAGAGAACTTTCCTCACCATCAACAACGCCACACTTTCCTCATTCTGACATTGGTGTAACTATAACGTCTGCGGGAAATAATGCGCAAACACAAAGATATTACCTGATCACGATGCAACCACTGGGACATCCACAAAAGTGCTCCAGGTGGGGGGTGTAGCAATTATCCATGAAGCCTGGTACCAATTGTCCTTGCAGAGATTCCTCAATGTCTCACCGTCATCATATCTTACATTTCATAATCAACAATATCCTGCAAAGAAAACAAGCCCAAGACACACAAGGACAAACACAAAGACAGGGACCACTCACCAGAAACGTCCATTTTTTTTGAGCGCAGTGTACTCTCTCCCAGCAGCTGTGGGGCAAACAGAACAAACCCCTCCCCACATGTCTGACTGGCCATAAACGTAGTGTATCCCGCCCACTCTAGTCTAGTTACAACAATAACAACGCTCTAACCACTGCATTGGGTCCATGTGTAACACTGCAGCCGTCTAGGTGTGATGTACTATCCCTGACCAGACCCTACTTACTATAAAACAATATAGAGTAGATACGGGAGAACAGCAGCATACAGGAATTACAAGACAATGCAAACAATACAAAAGCTTCAACCTAACCACAGGATGCAGAGACTCAGGAAATAGGGAGACGTGACCACAATAAATTGTCGTGGGGAATTTTGGCTGCAAATGGGGTCCAGAATGGTGGGCATATAACAGGCACAGTCTCCCTAAAACTGGGACTGAACTCCTAACTGATAGCAGACCTAGAGCTTGAATTGTCCACATAGGCCTAGTGTATGAATTAAAGTGTCCCCCGTTTCTACGGCTCTGAGCCTAGTGAATATGGTACAGGCTCTTAGCCTGATAATATGCAAAACAGGTTATAAGCCTATATAAAACTGACCCCGCAGAAATTCTTACTGGACAGGCTCTGAGTCCCATTGTGATCACAGGCTACTAAATATGAAAAATGGAAGGGAAATATTTTCAACCTGTGCCAAAAATGTAAGATTAAAGGACCTGAAAATACCTAAGAGCCCCCAGGCCTTGTGCCCACAATATGCCCACCGCCCTTGTGCCCAACATTGGTGGCAGTGGACAATATTAACAAAATAATATGTAAAACATACTCTAGTGCTCCGCACAGGAAGTAGGTCTTCTCCTTGCTGGTTCCTCTTTCTCCAGTTCTTCCAGCTGACGGCGCCTCTTCTCCTGTTCTGCGCTTCCCCTGTTTTATCAATCTGCAATGTAGTCTTTCTGTTGCTTGCAGAGGGGTCTTTGTTCTCTTCCTCTGGTGTCTCTTTTCTTCTTTCTTTGCACTCCTGCGCCTTTTTCTTCTTCTCTTCTTTGTCTTTGGCAGCGGTGTCTTTAGACCACTGCCAGGGGCAGGGCTTAGTGACGCAACAAGCAGTGACTGGCTTGCCGTGGTGCCTAATTGAAATGGTCGATGGACAGCTATGATTGGCTGGCAGACCTGGCCTTTCAATGGCTCACAACGAATATGTACAGCTTAGCTGTCACAGCTCCAGGAGCACTCCGCAACATAACACTGGATTTTGTCTTCTGTTTTACTCCTCACATTAAGTCCCTCTCACAGGTCTGTTGCCTATTTCCAGAATATGGCCTTTTCTTACCAAAGATTCAACCATCCTCTCATCATATCCTGCCTAGACTACAGCAGCCTATCTGACATTCCCCTCACCCATCTATGTCCACTTCAAAACGTTTTTAGCACTGAGGCAAGACTGATCTTCCTTTCTCACTATTCCGCATCCACCGCACAACTTTTCAAATCTCAACACTGGCACCCAGTGTCCTCCAGAATATAAGTTCAAATTTATAGTCCTCACCTACGCAGTCCTCAACAACACTCCCTCTTCATAATGCTCATCCATAAAATACTTTCCCTGGCATCCTCTTAGATCTTCTAGATTCCCTTCCACACCCAATAAGCCTCCCCACAGCCTTCAAATATTTAAATGCTCTCTGACAACAAACCTCTTTATTGGAACATAGTCTAATACCACATATTCATACTGCTACACCCTGCATTTGTCCTAATCTCTACTTGGAGCAACACTCGCACCCTTGTCCGAGCTGTACTCTTTTCCTACTAGTTGTAAACTCCCTCATGGGCAAGGTCACCCCTACCTTATGTTTCCACATCTGCATTTATTTTGTCTACCTTGTAAACCAACCTTGTACTGGAGGACATTATAAAATGCAGAAACCAACTTGCAGTTCTAGTGATTAGGTCACTTGGGGGAAACATTAAATCGATATCAAGTTGATGATGATAACCGATGTACCTTTCACATCATGATATATTTAAAGCGTATCATACACTTTAAATGTATCTTCATGCAGCAGATGCATTTAGCATATTACGCCATGTAATAAGTATCTTAAGATATGTGCAACTGTATGAATCTGTAATTGGGTAATTTTTTTTTCTTGCGCATTTTATGTCTACGTTTTGGACTCAAATGTATCTAATTTCTCATGAGGCCCTAAGTCCCCATATGTGGACTTTGTTTTTAAGGGTTACATATGCACCCAACCATTCAGTATTAACAGAAGCTGTACTACTTATCTGTACTTAAATATCCACAATTAAATCAGGCAAAAGTAAGCTATATATACTTGTGAATCGTTAATCACAATCAATCTTGTTAATAAAAATAATTCCAGTTTATTTTACAATCCACAATCCATATCACCAACAAAATAAAAATCTGCACATATTAAAATGTCAATTAAGAATATGGAAGCTTCACAGTCCACAAAATTCAATTAATAATCAAAGAACCTACGCTGAAGAGATTTGATTCAATTGCTTCAATACAGTGTTTAAATCTGTCACTATTCAAACCAATAATAACTCATCCACAGACATTGTTGTTGTAGTCTGCAGCATCTCTGGCTCAGTAATTGTGTAATTGGTAAGACAGTTAGGGAAAGTCCTCCCCAAAATAACACTGTACAGTCACTAGATCGATCTCTAATAGGAATAAATAACACTCTATCTATCTATCTATTTAAAAGATATTAGCAATTAAAGATTTCACCGAAGACGAAAAGAAGCAGTAGCAAGTTTTCTAGCAGTAGCGTTCACTCATCCCCTTATTATCTCTGGATCTAATCAGGCTGCAGTCATCTGGCACTCAATGCGTAATTCTGTAGGGAATATGATATAATTTAACAGATCAATAAAATCTTATTTTACTGATGCATTTCAACTAAAAATTTTACAACGTCATCTGAGAAATAGTATTCAAATGAGTGTACTGGTGTATATATATAGGGGAGTGTAAATTCCAATACGTGCCGTATTTTGCGTTAAGTTGCTCTGCACATGTCCAGAAACTAACCATCCACCAGAGAACACAATTTTATCACAGCTTATCTTAGAACGCAAAGGACACATGCTACGATTTCATGTGCAGAACGGAGAGGGGAATGGGTGTATGCACATAGTCAGTTTAAAGTAAGGGCGTTCTAAGCTCGAGAGCACGCAACAGTGACCCGATTCAAGCTTTGGGCATCTTTAAGCTACGTATTTTTCTGTCGTATCACTACAGTGGTGTAAGTGCTGAGCGATAGTGATGATGGTTGCGTATGCATGCTAGAATATGTGTTTGCAATTGAGAATAACTATAAAAATGCATTTAATATACATATATAGACATTAGTAACATCATGACAAATGTATTTCATTGGAAAAAAAATTAAAAAACACAATTTTTTTTTTTTTTTTTTTTAATGATTATGGCCCTGATTCATTAAGTAAAGTTCATCATCATCATCGACATTTATTTATATAGCACCAGCAAATTCCGTAGAGCTTTACAATTCATCATCATCATTTATTTATATAGCGCCAACATATTCCGTTACGCTTTACAATTGGGGACAAACGTAGAAAACTAATAAACAAACTGGGTAAAACAGACAAAGAGGTGAGAAGGCCCTGCTCGCAAGCTTAACCTCATGTGTCAAACTCCCATTGTCCAATAGATTGTAAGTCTACATTTGCAGTCGGCCCAGCAAGACTGCAAAGGTAAAAGTGACTCATAAGCTAAATGATCCTGTCACACAACAATGGTGATCAAGGGGTAGTTGTATAACAGGTGGTAATAGGGTAATGTACTGAGGTTAACAGGGTGGTTGAGGAATATTATAAGCTTGCCTGAAGAGGTGGGTTTTCAGAGAACACTTGAAAGCTTGTAGACTAGAGGAAAGTCTTATTGTGCGAGGGAGAGAATTCCATAGAGTGGGTGCAGCTCGGGAAAAGTCCTGTAATCGGGAATGGGAGGATGTAATGAGGGTGGATGAGAGACGCAGATCTTGTGCAGAACGGAGTTGCCGAGTTGGGAGATATTCTGTGACAAGAGAGGAGATGTATGTTGGTGCAGCTTTGTTGATGGCCTTGTAGGTTAGTAAGAGTATTTTATATTGGATTCGGTAGAAAACAGGCAACCAGTGTAGAGACATACAGAGTGATTCAACAGAGGAATAACGATTTGCAAGGAAAATCAATCTTGCCGCAGCGTGCAAAATAGATTGTAGGGGTTTGAGTCTGTTTTTGGGAAGGCCAATATGGAGGGAATTGCAATAGTCAATGCGGGAGATGATAAGTGCATGAATTAAGGTTTTTGCAGTGTCTTGTGTGAGATATGTGTGAATTCTGGAAATGTTTTTTAGATGTATGTAACATGATTTAGATATAGAGTCAATGTGGGGAACAAAGGATAGCTGTGAGTCAAGGATTACACCTAGGCAGCGAGCTTGTGGGGTGGGATTTATGGTCATGTTATCAACAGAGATAGAAATGTCAGGTATGCTCTTGTTGGTGGGTGGGACTATTATTACCTCTGTTTTAGAAAGATTAAGTTTGAGTAACGAGAGGACATCCAAGATGAAATAGCAGAAAGATAGTCAGTTACACGGGACAACACAGATGTCGAGAGATCAGGAGAGGATAGATAAATTTGGGTATCATCCGCATAGAGATGATACTGAAATCCAAAGGAACTTATTAGATTTCCAAGAGAAGCGTTATAGATAGAGAACAGCAGAGGACCTAGTACTGTGCCTTGCGGTACTCCAACTGATAAAGGAAGCGGAGCAGAGGTGGCCCCAGAGAAGTTAACAGTGAAAGAGCGATTAGAAAGGTAGGATGAGAACCAGGATAGAACAGTGTCTTGAAGCCCTAGGGATTGCAGTGTTTGTATGAGAAGAGAGTGGTCAACGGTGTCAAATGCAGCTGAGAGATCCAGGAGAATTAGAAGAGAGTAATGGCGTTTAGTTTTAGCAGTGATCAGATCATTGACAACCTTAGTCAAAGCAGTCTCTGTGGAGTGTTGAGAACGAAAGCCAGACTGAAGAGGATCCAACAGGTTGTTTGCGGAAAGGAAGCGTGTGAGGCGAGTGTAGACAAGTTTCTCTAGAAGCTTGGGGGGCCTCGGCAGCTGAGAGATGGGACGGTAATTTGAGAGAGAGTTTGGTTTGAAATCTTGTTTTTTTAGAATAGGAGTAATCACTGCATGCTTGTATAGTGATGGAAAGATGCCAGTAGAGAGCGAGAGATTACAGATTTTAGTTAGAGGTGAGATGAGCACAGGAGACAGGGATCTACCAATTTGCTAGGGAATAGGATCAAGAGGACAGGAGGTAGAGTAGGAGGATAAGAAGAGAGTAGAAATTCCCTCTTCATTTGTGGGGTCAAATAAAGAGAGGTTGTCAGAGGTTGGTGGGAAGGAATTGAACCAATTGCTTGTCGAACAAACATTAAAATAACAATACTGGGTAATACATACAGGCAGAGAGGTAAGAGGCCCTGCTCAAAAGCTTACAATCTATGTTAAGCAAACAATTAAGTTTTCTTACTTAATTTTTCTGGACAAAACCACGTTGCAAAGCAAGGGGTGCAAATGAGTTTATTATTTCGCCCATAAGGAAAATACTGGCTGTTTTTTCATGTAGCACACAAATACTTGATAGCTTATTTGTACACTGAAATTTAAAGTTGATCTAGGACATGTCCTACCCCAACTATAAATCTGCCATCACATTTTAAATTTAACTTCCCCTCCAATGCAACATGGTTTTGCCTTACTTGCTTAAATTTGCTTATCTTTCCCAAATAAATCAAGTCCATAGTCATTAATGAAAAACATAAAAAAATATAAAAGTACGTTTTTTAAAAAAAACAGTGTTTCCATAAAATACGTTTTTTAGAATGTTATTAATGTACTGTGTACATAAAATAAGTTTTTACCGTTGCTACTGATGGCAAACACATATTGTAGTTTGCATACACAGGCATTATCACTAGTAATCAGCACTTACACCAGTCCTATAGCTGGTGTAAGTGATACGATTAAAAATCACGTACCTTAGGGATGCCCAAAGCTTGAATCAGATGCTGTTGCGTTCACTCAACTTTGGCACGCCCTTACTGTACATTGACTACGTGCATACACCCATTCTGCCCCTGAAATTAAAGGCTGTACAGTAAAGCATGCCAAGCTCGAGTGCATGCAGCAGCATCCAATTAAAGTTTTGGGCATTTCTAAAGTCCTAAGCGCTCAAAGATTTATTGGACGTTGCTGCGTTCTCTGGTGAATGTTTTGTTTCTGGGCATGCGCAGAGTGAATTTATGCAAAATACATCATGTTTTGGCATTTACGTGCCTTTATGAATCAGTCCCTTAGTTATCAGTGACCGCCAATTCACTTGCTGATGTTTGCTCTGTATTTGAAATAACAAGCATTGCATAGATGGTAAATTTCATAAATAAGGCTGCTTGTATAGATATAAATGGACAATAAAAAGACTAAATAAAAATATTTAATAAATGATAAAAATAAATACTAAAAAAAAATAAAAAATAAATGAAAAAAATCTGTAATGATCTAATACTATATATATATATACTGTGGTTGAAGTGGTAATTTAGAAGTGGCGGTATGGAAAATGTAAATGAATGGAATTTGATAGTTTTACAATGCAAGCAGTAGGAGAAGGGGCGGGATGACATACCACCGTGTACCCGCTTACTTCAGCTACTGTATAATATACACCGAACAGTCACAACATTAAAACCACTGACAAGTGAAGTGAACAACATTGATTATCTCGTTACAATGGCACCTGATAAGGGGTGGGATGTTAGTCAGCAAGTGAACAGTCAGTTCTTGAAGTTGATGTGTTAGAAGCAGGAAAAATTGGCAAGTGTAAGGATCTGAGCGACTTTGGCAAGGGGCAAATTGTATGGTTAGATGACTGGGTCAGAGCATCTCCAAAATGGCAGGTCTTGTTGTGGCAGTGGTTAGTACCCACCATAAGTGGTCCAAGGAAAGACAACCGTTGAAACAGCGACAGGATCATGGGTATCCAAGACTCATTAATGCGTGCGGGGGCCGAAAGCTATTCCATCTGGTCCAATCCCTCAGAAGAGCTACTGTAGCAGAAATTGCTGATAAAGGTTAATGCTGGCTATGATAGAAAGGTGTCAGAACACACAGTGCATCACAGCTGGCAGCGTATGGGGCTGCGTAGCTGCAGAACCATCAGAGTGCCAATGTTGACCCCTGTCCACCGCCAAAAGCGCCTACAATGGGCATGTGAGTGCCAGAATTGGACCATAGAGCAACGGAAGAATCTAGACTGGTCTGATAAATCACATTTTGTGTTACATCACGTGGATGGCTGGGTACATGTGCATCGTTTACCTGGGGAAGAGATGTCACCAGGATGCACTATGGGAAGAAGGCAAGCCAGAGGAGGCAGTGTGATGCTCTGTGCAATGTTCTGCTGAGAAATCTTGGGTCCTGGCATTTATGTACCTAAACATTGTTGCAGAGCAAGTACATCCCTCCATTGCAATGATAATCCTTCATGGAAGTGGCCTCTTTCAGCAATTTCCGGAATGGTTTGAGAAACATGACAAGGAGTTCAAGTTGTTAACTTGGCCTCCAAATTGCCAAGATCACAATTTGATCGAGCATTTGTGGTATGTTCTGGAAGAACAAGTGTCATGGAGGCCCCACCTCGCAACTTACAGGACTTAAAGAATCTGCTGCTATTACCTAGGTGACAGATACCACAGGACACCTTCAGAGGTCATGTGAAGATCATGCCTTGATGGGTCAGAGCTGTTCTGGTGCCATTACGGGGACCTACACAATATTATGCAGGTGGTTTTAATATTGTTGATAATCGGCGTGTATATAATAAATATTTAAAGATAAATAATATTATTATATATAATATAATCATATTATAATATATATATATATATATATATATATATATATATATATATATATACTATTTTTTCCTCCTGATGAAGTCTGAACATCTAACCAGACGAAACGCGTTGAGGAGTGTCTAAGGACCTTTCCATCATCTGTTTGGATATCGTGGTACTAGTGTGGTGGGAGCGCTGCAGAGATTTATATATGAGCTGATTGATATCTATGCATACATCTCTGATTACATCCCAGATGAGTACCTAAAGATACCAATATATGTTTGTTACCTTGTGTTTTTATGTAAGTGTGATACTTACTATTTTATTAGTAAAATCTGAGTTTTTACAATATTACACTATATGAGTTTTTTTTATATTGCTCCTATGATGCTGAAGTTACAGTCCTAACAGAATTGTACACTTGGATGAGTGACGTTACTGGTAACAGCTGCTCAGATTTGGAGTTTTCCATTGAACTGATTCATACATCTTCTGGTTCTTTTATCTGGTATGCAGTTTTATGTTTATTGGTGATTACATTGGTGGCATTGAACACAGTGTGCTGTCACTTTTGTATATATCTATTCACCCTTTTGGTTTCATTAGCCCTACCGGAGAGAAGTTATTATCCTTGAGTACACATCTGACTCCTCCACTTTACTCTCTCTTATTACATTAATATATTGTGGTAATACACCATGTGGCGCCGTGTTTCCTTTATTCCTTTTTATATATATATATATATATATATATATATATATATATATTAAAAGGGAAAACAAAGATCGTAACATACATATAGCTGGGAAACCTAATTGCTCCTCAAGCTAAATGACCCTTGGTGCTTGGCTTTACTTGCTTCAGTGAATGCAATTAAAACCAAACTGATCAGCTTCCATGCTGACTTGCTTGGAATAGCACTTGTAACAGAGTAAAGCACAACATGTGACAGAATGCTGGACAGTAACATTTTTCTTCCCCATGCTCCTGCGTCATCCGCTGAGCGTCGTACTAAAATATCATGAGCTCTATTACTTTCCATTTTAAAGTGAAAGGAGTTATGCAGACATAAACACAGCTGACTGTACAAAGCCACAAATACCAGGAACCTACAATAATTCACAAGATGGTAAAACTGTGCTGAATGTTGAAGGATCTGAGAACAAAGGAAGCTAAGGGATGAACTCATGGAAACCTAAATAAAGAGCTAAATAGCAAGATAATATGAAATAATAGTTGATTTAATCACAAAAGAAGGTCTGTGCCTATGTAGACATTGGGATATGTAAATTGAGGGCCTGATACATTAGGGCTCGCTAAACTAACGTAATGTGCATTTTTTAGGCTGCAATTTAAGTCTATTGTATATAAAATATATCAGTTGCTTCTGATTGCAAACACGTGCTTTAGCATACATACTCAGCCGCCATCACTAGTAATCGGCACTGAGACTAGACCTGTAGCTGGAGCAAGTGATACGGATGAAATACAAGTATCTTAGAGATGACCAGAGCTTGAATCTGATGCTGCTGCATGCGCTTGAGATTGGCACGTCCTTAGTGTACATTGAAAACGGACATACGCCCCTTTCCCCACCCTGTTCCCTCCGTGAAATCGCAAGCTGGCGTATTGTCTGGTTCTGGGCATGCTCAGAATAATTGTGCGCATTATATGCACAATAAACGCTAGCCCCAAATGTTTTAGTGATTGTAGAGGTTATACACTTTTATTGAATTCCCCAAATACAGTCACCCAAAGGCCTCATGGCACAGACATAGGGCAGCACTCTTGGGGAGCAGAATAGAAATAATTGTATGGTCATTTTATTTACTTCTCTTTTAGGGGCATTTTTATGTACTAACGCAATTGATGAAAGATAGTTTCCGATCCTTATCGCATAGATAAGGATTGAACTATTTCCTATTTATCAAAAAAGTTAGACAGACACAGCAGTCACGATAAACTGTTGTCCCTGTGAAGTCTATCACCTTATCACTGCACTTTCGTTCCCGATGACCAGCGCGATCCACAGCAGCCTTGTGCGCGTGCTTCGTAGTGAAACCTTCAGGCATGCGCACAAACTTCCCTGCACTTCACTGTTGCAGACGGAGGTATGTGGCAGTGAGGGATCATATGATCTCTCCACACACATGCGCAGTGAAGCTCTGCTCTTCGGACCAGAGCTGAAAGGTAGCCTGAGCTGGCGTACATTAAAACAGGTGAAAAAGTCTTTTCATTCCTTCTTGAATTGGGGACTGCTATGTATTTCGAATAAAGCGCAAAGCAGTAGATATCTATGATATCTGCTGCGATGCATCAATAACAAATTTGCAATATACTTCATTTTGTGGCCATTCCCCGAAAACTACAGTTTTCAGGTCATTTACAGCCAAAAAATGTTTAATAAATAGGCCCTTTAATGTTTTCTTAACATTTGGTGTTATCAGCTTACTGTTACCAGTGTTAATAATGATAGAGGGGTTGTTAGTCAGAGCAATGGAAGCATGTGGAGTGCATGCTTACTGATATAAGGTGCATGGCCAAGCCCCAATCGGGGAGTGGTCCCTTCAGAAGCACTAGGCACGCCCCCGGGTTTGTCATCTCGCTCCATTGTGATGTGACCACAACCTGGGGCACACTTAGCACTTCTGGAGAGTTCTTCCACCCTTTGGACCCTCCCCTGAGTGACATACCTCCCAACATTCCTACTATTGGGACAAAGGTGCCAATGGTTAGGACTAAGGGACAGACTCCTCAAATCAGGACGGTTCCACCTATATTGGAATATTTGTGCGGTATAGGTATGGGTTGTATATACTCTGTAATTAGGGCAGGACCAATTTTAAATATGGCCCAGAAACTCTCAATAATGCACATAGTGGCTGCTGCTGCTGCTGCACTGAATTTAGCAGCCCTGAAAACACTTTTGAGAACTAATGAATTATTTTATATATTCTTCAATATATTATATTAGACCCAATAGAAGGACAACATTGAGATAAACAGAAGCAGTGGCATTGCAGCGCATAAAATGTTTCTCCCAAAGAGGAGTAGTTGGAAGGCATAGACTAAAATACCTAAGAGTGGCTGTATGTTTTATGAGCAAGTATTGCACTGATATTTTGCTCAGTGTCTTTGAATCTGCAGTATATCTGCAGCCCCCACATGCCCAGCTGTGAAGGGTTAACCACTTCCCTTTTGACACAGGATGAGAGATGAGGGGGAGAGAAATACCAGAGGGGTGAAGTCACAGCCTTGCTTGGGCATTGCCCTCTCTACTGTGTGATTGTGACAGAAAAGTCAGCAGAACAAACACACACTGAAATTCTCAGACAATGCCCTCTATGTTGTGATAAGCGGTGTGTCCATGTAGTATACACATTCGCACACGAGCAAGCAATGAGTTGCACTATGATACATAGTCATGATACAGAGTCAGACACAAGCACGGTGTCAGAATGGCGTACGTCGGGCTCACCAGAGGAACTTACTGTGTGGGTCCACACTTGAGTTTAAAAGTGTTGCACATCGTGCATTGATAACTTTTAATATTCCCTCTAACTGCCACTTATACCATTGTGCATGCAGTATCTGCCCAGCGGTGACTACACACATATTGGATCTAATCAGAGTAGGCCGAAATTTTTTAAGGCCCGAACATATATTTAAAAATTTGGCCTTTAAATGGTAGTAAACATGCAGCCGAATCAAGATATGCTTTAAGAGTATCTTGATGTGACCGCATTAAAAATACAATATACTTTACTACACTTTAGAGAATAGGTTCAGGGGACAAGTGCACGGGGCGTTATGATGGCCCCGCCACCCGCTGCAGCATCACAATTAATCAGGGAGCGGGCATGGAGTCATGATGTTTCACATTTGTGGTGCAGTAAGTGATGAGCGTGGGAAGAGATTCCATCAGGACATCACAGCGATGGAGAAGAGATATGAAGGCATATGGAACTGTACAACTCTAGTAGACTAATGCTGGACTATCACAAGAGATTTTCCAGATGTGGACTACAAACAGTAGCCGAAGTAGAAGTGTAAACTGTGCATAGGATAATGTGTCAATTCTTGAAGAAGTTAAGCCAAATAGTATATTATAAAGAGAAATGATACATATATAATTATATATCATTATATATATATATATATATATATATATAATATAAATGCTTAGTGGCGTCTGTCTGTCTGTGTGTGTGTGGGAAAAAAAAAACAAGTTGCAGCGCCACCTGCTGGGCAGAGTTATACATTGACCTACTAAATTCTTAGTGTGTGTGGGAAAAAAAAATCAAAAAGGGCTGAAATTTGGTAGGGCTCAAACTCATTTTTGTGAGGTAATTTTACTTCATGAACACACATGTGTAGAGGCGTGCGTTAGTGTGTGTGTGTGTGTGTGTGTGTGTGTGTGTGTGTGTAAAAACTATTTTCTCAGAAAGGGCTCATCCAATTGACCTGAAATTTGGTATACTGACATTATTTGATAAAAAAATTAGAATAGTGAAGTCAGTTAACTTCCATAATCCCCCCTTCCCCCTGTGGGAGGGGTAGTAAAGGCTAAATTTACGAGTTGAGGGGTCAAACTCATTTTCGTGAGGTAATTTTACCTCATGAACACACATTAAAAGGCCGCTTGCGTCGGGAAGTAACGCTCTTCCACTGAGGAGGCCTGGGCTAGGTCCAAATGCATGACAAGAACCTTTTTAAGACCTTAAGTAGCTTGATTTGACTAGAATGCATGAGTATCATGCACGGGTTAACTTGTATGTATATATATATATATATATATATATATATCATAGTTGCTTACTCTCCCGGACATTCCGGGAGACTTCTGAAATTCCCGGGAGAGCAGTGCAGCTTCCTGAGTTCTGGCCAGTTCTGTAGATTAAATGGAACAGGTGGGGCTTAGCGACACAATTTACGCATCATCATGGTCCACCCCCTACCATAAGAGGCCATAAATTATTATGCCTGTTCAGGGGAGGGACTAAGTGACGCGATTCACCGAGCCTTGCCCCCACACGCCCAGCTCCCCCCGGATTTGATCTTGCCAAAGTCGGTAGGTGTATACATATATATATATAACTAATACACTTTCATTTCACCTTTCACCACAATTTAACTTCATTTCAATTAAAGTATTATTATTGAAAGGGTGCTTGGATACTCTTTATTTGCCTCGTAGAACGACAAGCAACAGCCTGACCTAGTGTCTGGTAGTTCCACACATTCGACTGATAGTAAATAAACATACAGACGCCATGCAAAAGATCCTGCATTAGAAATCAACACATACATACGGGGGCACTATATTTATTTTATTTCCCCAGTAACACTTGACAGAGGTACCAAGAGAGGCGTTTGACTTTACACTCTCCAAGCTATAAAAACGCAGCTTAATACATTTTCCTGTGTTTTCAAATAAATGTTATAGTTGCACTGCCATCTGGTGGGTTTGTGTATAATTGCAGGTATGTTATTTTTTCAAAGCAGTTACATGTAGATCATCACTGTTTTTTTGTTAACTCAAACTGTATATAAGTAAGCTCTTGGCCTAGTATTAAATCTCTTTGACTGCAGACTTTAAGACTGAAGCTATACCTGGGTCCAGGAGTGCATGTGTAATGTATTCGATTATACTTTCTTGTATTATGTTATACCTTCTTATGCATCATCATGGCTTGGGATAATTCTGCTATATTTTGATTTTAAATCTCTTTGTGCGTTGGAACCACATGAATCGCAACGGACAATATTTATTGGTAGCGACAATACGCACATAACAGATGGGGGCTCGAAACGGTGCCAGACTACGCAAAGATTCTCAAAATCTACAGATTTCGGTTTACCCACAAAGAGTGGGAGACGCGTCATATACAGGTACGAACACAAATAGTTTTATGTCATTTTATCTTCCAGTGTTGCTAAACTGAATATCCGCTTTGTGCAATCTAAGAGGTGCTGGCGAGGACTTAGGGACAAGAAAGAAAATTTGTTTTTTTTTAATGTCATTTTGTGATTAATACGTGGTTTGTTTGCATAGCATACGAATATATATCCCTGTACATTTGCCACATGTTTAAACGGTTATATTGATAGATATTGCAGTTGTATTTTATAGTGAAAGGAATTGTTAAAACCTCTGAGAAATTATTACCAACATTTGTGAAAATATTTTTCTGCACAGAAAAGGTGTATATGAATTATGTTTGTGAAAATACAGGTTAAGGACAAAGATTCTGCTGAAGAAACGGTATATAATAAAATTTGAGGCGTTCTGCTGAGAAAACGGTATAAAAGACGTTGTGATATACGAGGTATATGTTGAAAACAGAGGTTTTTCGTGATAATCGAAATTGTAATTGTAGAGTGTACAGATAACTAGTACCTGTAAGCTGTGCAATCGAACCGCACATGTTGCATATGCAACTGTGATTGTGAATTGTGGATAGTCTGAGGAAATTCACTGGAAAGGCTGGTATTCTTCAATATTTAGTGCTCCTAGTTCTAAAGTACTCAGCAGAAACTTCACTGGAAAGGCAGGGAATTGTTTTGTGCTGTGAAGTATTGAGGAGTCCACTTCCACACGGGCACTAAACGTTGATATTTCCATTCTCCTAGTTGAAAGTGACTGTGTTAGGGACCTTGCTATGTACGCTGGCAATCACGTGTATTGTTTAGTGGTACACAGTGGAGAAGAAGGGAGTGGACGCAGCTTATAGAATTCGCCCACAGCCAACTAAAATCTCTAGCAGGAGTCTTGTACTACAAAGCCTTGAGTATTCCATTTCCACAGGGGCACCAAACAAACGTGTAAGATGGCTTATGTGACCGACATACAGGTCAGAGAAGGCCCAATAGGGTCGGCAAAGTATGTAATGTGTAGGAAACAAGGTAAGTATGCAACGGTGTACTGTGATAAGTGGATCAAAATGACCGTTGAATGTGTGAAACCATTTTCCTGAAGTTGGTAGTATTGATCCAGAGGTATTGAGTATGGTTAGAGATAAAAAAAAAAAAAGTTTGTGTAAATCACTAAAACTGAAAATTAAAACACACTGAGGGCTAGATTTACTAAACTACGGGTTTGAAAAAGTGGAGATGTTGCCTATAGCAACCAATCAGATTCTAGTTTTCATTTATTTAGTACATTCTACAATCTGATTGGTTTCTATAGGCAACATCTCCTCTTTTTCAAACCCGCAGTTTAGTAAATATACCCCTAACTGTGGCAACAGGAAAGAAGTATGTTGCATGAGAAAGCATGCGTAGAAGAAGGTAGCGTGGCAAAGCAAAGAGAAGCAAGCAGACAGGGGGAGGAGGAAGTATAACCGATAAAAAAAAAAAATGTAGCTTATATTCTATATTTAGTGTTATAAAAATTTAACTTTTCAGAGAAAGATGATAATTTTTTTTTTATTTCAGCCATAGCCCTGCAATAGATATACAGGAAGTGCCATGTGGGCAAGAGAAGGGGTAGTGGTTGAATCTAATGAGACCAGTTTAGAAATCAATAGTCTGGAGATAGACTAGTATTCCATTCAATGGCAAGCCCAAGATGTAAAATCTTAATAAAGTGACATTCTCCACCTTACGTGGATAATAACTAAAGTGCAGCCAGGTAAAACAGTGAGCCATGTATCAATATTAGTGAAATAAGTTTGTTGTAATCCCTGTAATGGCTTATTTTCAGAAATCATGAAGGGAAAATAAAGTCCCACATATATGTACTACTAGTAGATAAGAGATATCCATTGTGCAGGGACAATGGTTTTAGCTAATTTACTCTGGATGCAGTGATGCTATAGAATTAGAACAATATCAGTAAATTGACGAGTAAGTAACAAAATACTAGAGACAAAGTAATGTTTGCTGCCATTGAATGGAAACAGACTGAGATCTTGTTCACTAATGATGCCAAAAATAAAGAAAGGAAAATGTGTTGTGTTGTATCTCTGATACTAAATTAATTAATATATTAATATATATATATATATATATATATATATATATATGTGTGTGTGTGTGTGTTAACTGTGGAGGTTACAAGAAAAGTGTACACTTTTCCCTTAAAGTCATAACAGAAGTTGGTATTGGGTCATTCTAACACTCTTTCTTCTAGTTGCGGTGGCTCATAATGGCAGCACGGTGGCATGGTGGCGAAGTGGTTAGCACATCTGCCTCACAGCGCTGGGGTCATGAGTTCAATTCCTGACCATGGCCTTATCTGTGTGGAGTTTGTATGTTCTCCCTGTGTTTGCGTGGGTTTACTCCGGGTGCTCTGGTTTCCTCCCACACTCCAAAAACATACTGGTAGGTTAATTGGCTGCTATATAAAAAAAATTTTTACCCTAGTCTCTCTCTCTATGTTTGTCTGTGTGTATGTTAGGGAATTTAGACTGTAAGCTCCAACGGGTCAGGGACTGATGTGAATGAGTTCTCTGTACAGCGCTGCGGAATCAGTGGTGCTATATAAATAAATGATGATGATGATATGTGTAATATACTGTGTATCGGATGGTGTTTTTTTAGATATTCCAGGAAGACACACATGGGACGTACAGAATATGCTTCACAAGAGGTAATTTTTCACTGTTATAGCTACAAGTCCATCACAGGTTGTAGAGATATTGTTATCATAGATACCAGGTTCATTATGAACTAATGATGGATAGGACACTGGATTGGAAGGGTAATTATATATGTCTCTTGAGCAAGGTGTACAAAGTGTGCCTCTGTAATGCCTGCAGGGAACAGGACAGACGTACACAAATATTGTACCTGCCAAATGATGGCCACCTTCCGTCCGCTTCTGAGTCACCCCAGCCGCTTGCCTATCGCAGCAGACCAGTAACTTAACCTCTGTCAGATCACTCCACTTCCCTCTAAGGAAGAAACAGAAATTAAGGCCGTGCCTACCAGAAAAGGACTGTCCGAGGCTACGGCAAGGAGAAGAGACATTCAGTCAACCCTGTTTACCAACACCTCGCTTTGCTCTTGCCAAGGGCGCAGGACTACGAGTACTTGGGACCAGGAACAGTCCCGACCCAAATACTCCACTTACCTCTCGGTGAGGGCCTAACCAGAAGTAGGAATAGAGCGTTATACTCACCCGGGCACTCCAACTTCCGGTCCCTGCTCTCCTGCTCCTCTCCGTCACCTGTGGAAGACAGAAAACAACACAGCCTCCCTCTACTCTACAAGTGAGGCTAAATGTACCACCCACACAACTGGTACTAGCTAACTGCAGGCGCCCTGACCCTAAAACAAACAACTAATGGTCATGTACGCAACTTCGCTAGGTACTTGTCACGAATCGGGGTCTTAGTCCTGTTTACACCACTCAGCGGTACCATATTACCGTACATCTTCCTCCTGGTCGTATGCAGCATGTTATCCTGGGACAAGTGTGACTTCTGTCTGCAGCACTTGAGGTTGCCATCTTGGGTGAGACATTTGCTAAGCTTCCTGCTGAGTCTGAACACCTAATCCCATTCCCCATTGGCTTCCTCTGCAGACTATAAGAGTCCCCTCCTACACTTAGCAAGTTGCACGTGCAACACTTCCTAGTTCCTAGTTCCAGATCTACAAGTTGCTGTTTTGGCTGCTCCAGACTATCTGCTGTATACAGAGCTCTACCCTTTGTGTGTATTCAACCTCATCCTGATTACTGCTTCTCCTCCCACGTGTACAGATCTTCATCATTACCTCATCATTACCTCTGAGTGTATTCAGCCTCAACCTGCTGTTATTTTGTGGACATCTCTGAGTGAGTTCAACTTCTTCTGCTGCCATTATATGAACTACAAACATTAAACATTTGTGTGAATTCAACTTCTTCTGCTGCCATTATATGAACTGTAACATTATCCATTTGTGTGAATTCAACTTCATCTGTGCTGCCGTTATATGAACTGCAATCATTAACCATTTGTGTGAATTCAATTTCATCTGTTATTATCAGGGACCGAGCTGGAAATCAGACTGGACACCCAATTGGAACAACAGGACTTACTGGTGGAATTCAAAAGGGCTGTACTGTACTGCTAGTGAGGTGTTCAATCACTGCCTCACGAATTCCTTTGTAACCCCGGGGACCTACAGGATGGGAAGACTACTGTGTGTCCTAACCCTCACTACATGTGTGATCTATCTACTCCTTGTCCCCACAGACTCAGAGTATCACAGGATTAAAGTCAGAAACAAGAGCCTACCTTTAATGGAGGCCTGACGTCTTGCACCTGGAAGAAAACATACACTGCACAAAAAAACACAATACACAATACTGTTTTTCACCACACAGGCATAATAAGACTCTGCTGCTATATCTGGAAGGCTGCCCACGGAATAAACTTACCTCTGCTATCTAACCAGACAGTTAAGTATAGCAGTAACAGGAGCCTTCTGCTCAACTGTTGCCTAGGACTATCACATAGATTTGCTTACACAACTTCGGGATTGCACCATTTCCAACTCAGGGCTCTCACGCACAATCTACCTACAAGGCCTGATGCTCTCTCTACTAGGGCCTTATGCCCTCACACTATGCTATGAGCTCTATGCCCAGCTACCGACAGGGCCTTGTGCCCTAACTATGGGTTCTATGCCCAACTACCTACAGGGCCTTGTGCCCTTTACTACCTAGGACCTTGTGCCCTGACTATGGACTCTTTGCCCCACTGACTACAGGGTATTGTGCCCTTTTCTGCCTATGGGCTTAAAGCCCAACTGACTACAGGGCCTTATGCCCTTTCTACCTATGGGTCTTGTTCCCATTTAACACTTATGGCCTTGTGCTCCAACAGTGGCCACGGGCCTACTGCCTGACAGTGCCCCTGGGCCTTGTGCCTGACCTAGCAGCGGAGTATACTTACCTGCTCCACGCAGGATACTCTACTTGCCTCCCGTCATCTTCTCCGGGTCTTACAGACCCTCCAGGCGGCGGCGCCTCTTTTCCAGTGCGGAGCTTCCTGCAGTTTTCTGGGTGGGGGCACTCTCGGCCCTTACAAAGGCTCCCCGCCGACGTCTCCGGTGCTGTCTTCCAGTGGCAGGTAAGCTCCTTACCCTGACAAGGGCACCCTGCCACTTCCGTCGGCATCTTCTGCTTTCTGTACTCCGAACGTCCCACAACGTCCTCTCTTCTCTGCTCCGCCAGATTTCTGAACTCAAGATGGCGGCGCCCGATGGCTTAAATAACTGACGGCGCAACGTCATCACTCGGTGCCACCGCGAGCGCTGATTGGCTTGTCGCTGCGCCAATAATTCAAAAGGCCGGAGGTGAGCGAGGATTGGCTCACTCATCCGGCTGCCGATTGGCCAGCAGGGCGAGGTGAGCCCTTATTGGCTCACCGCCCACTGCTGCTTGGACCTGCGGAAGAAGAGGATTGCAGGAACGGCGAGTAAGTTTTAATTTCTTCTTTCTTCACCCTTTTCACAGGCACAGCAGCGGGATCCATCTTTGCCCTCTTCATGGGCGCTGCGGCGGAACACTCCTCCACACCTCTAGATGCACAAAGGGTGGAATGAGAGGTGACCTTGACTGAGGGTGAATTTGGCAGGTATACAGATACGCATGATTGTATGGAATATTTGAATCAGACTTTTACCGAAAAGACCTAACAGAAAGCACATCCCCTTAGAGAATGTGATTTTTTTTGTAGGTTTTCAGTTCTATATTTCTCATAGACAGATAGCGATGTACTGGGTACACTGTTATATAGATGACGAAAGCACTATAGAACCTGAACCTTGGCAGCCTCACTTAACCCAAGTAGCCAAACTCATGAGATTGAGAAAGGCATGTGAGTTGTCAGAGTTAATATGTAGTACATTTTAAGGTAGTGTGTAACTCTGAGGCTCTATGGTGACTTAGGAACTTTTATGATAGTAACAAGACATCAGTAGCATGGTCATGACACACAAAAGAACCATTGACAGTTATAAAAAGACTCAATATCAATGGATAATAACAGGGCGAATGGAGCTGCCAAGAGGGCAGCAGGTTAATCTATGACAACTGACAAAATAATGGTTCAAAATAATGGTCTTTGAAATGACAAACACACAAGAATTAATTAAAGTGCAAGATTTGTGTTTCCTACAGGAAAAGGCGGTCTGGAAGGCAAAGGGATGATGTTAGGAGTCCTCTGGAATCTGGTGAGATGGACAAGGTAAGCCTGTGGGTCCCAGAGCGTTTTCTTGCAGGCCTAGCTCAGGCAGCACTGTGGCTATGGAGCCGGGTGCTCCACAGCCACATGAAGGCATCATCTTTGGCAGCTGATTGGCATACTTCCTGCTGAAACAAGACCTTTTTGAAAAGAAAAGAAATGTTACATACACAAATCATAAACCACAAACCATAACAGGGACTGGGTGGGCGGGATAATTTTCAATGACAAGAAAACCGGCTTAAGTTTATAAAACCTCTTCTAGCTTCAGACCAATCCCTATCTGAGGCTAGAAGAGGTTCTGATAGGCCAGTGTTACAAGATGGACCGCCTATGCCACCCTGTCTGTTGTTGCTGAGAAGCGGCTGGGCTTACTTTGCCACCATTCCCTTTCCTTATCCCAAATGCGCCCTCTAACCGCAGTAGGAGGGGTTTAAGCTTCTGCCACCACTGGACTTCTTAATGACATCCAGAACTGCCTTCTTTCTGGGTAACTGTCACTGCTAGTGTTCCCCCTTGCTGGTTTACCTGGGCTGGTATTCCTGACCTCTTCCTATAGATCAGGGCTGCTGTGGATGGATCTTCCTTGGCCTATCACACTGGCCAGAGCTGCAGGTAGCGGGCAGAGCGGTGGTACTGGAAAGCTGGGTCCCAACCTCAGAACAGGCGGAAATGGATTAGAGTTGGGTCTAATCTGTAGGTCACAGGGAATTACAGCATGGAAGAAGCAAGTGATGTTTATTTAGCTCAAGTGTCCTGACAAGGACATTTCACACTAGTTGAAGGTACCAGTGAACAGAAAGTCAGACGAAACCTAATGATACATTTCAGTAATGTTTTATATAGTTTTGGACACAGCCGAACAGAGGGTAAGCCAGCCCCCTGAACTCTTTGCTGGCCCCAAGTTTATACTTAACAAAATTTACACTTTATCTGCTATATCGCAACACCTTCTGTGTGCATTATTCGGACAGGATCTGAGATGCATGATACAAGCCACACAGACAGAAAGGCAGCCTCCCCTCCCTGCTGTGTATACAGGCTGAACAAACGTGTTGTCCACTGAGATGAAAATGTCTATTTAACATGAAGGACTTTCTTTAGAAAAGTTATATAAATCCAATCATGACATCCTCTCTCAGATGTTACAAATCAATACCTCAGAAATGAAGACATTTCCTATACAAAGTGCCATACAATATAATAAAATAAGTACATTTCCAATACACAGTATCAAGAATCAGTACATTTGCAACAATATAAATTGGCACACTGTGCTAATGATTTAAATATATTATTACAATAAGTTATTTGTAAGTGGTCCAGCCACACACAGGCTAAAGTATTAACTCTTGCATGGCCCACAATTCAGGATGACACACAACCTTGGTGTTTATATATCTTCAGGCCAATACCACCCCCAGGTATCCTTGAGAAAGGTATTGCAAGTTTAATGTGCACTCATTTTTATACTACCAGTTTTAAATTGATATACACTGGATATATATTGCATTTGCTATCAATAACCACCTATTTTTTCATCTAATTGATTTGTGCCTGGGTTCTTTTTTGCATATAAAAGTCCAGGATACCTTTATAACCAATGGTCGAAGTAGGCTGGTATAGGGTGGTATGCCATTCACTTACATGCGTCATACTGCCTCTTCTAAAATTCCACTTTTACCACAGTTTATAACAGAAGTAAATATAAGCAATACACAGAGCCACAGAGAGACTCCTACCCAATGGGGCCACAGTGTGACTTGTAATTCACTAAACTTTTTTTTAGAAATTATGTTACAGTGGTTCATGTAGGTTTCTTTGCTGTAGAACTGCTCAAACTTATTGCACAGAAATAGATTCATACGCCAATATATACAATGCAAAAGCAAGAACTGGTTGGATACACATAGGAAAATAGGAACTAAATATACCAGACTCCTATCAACATAGATAAATGCAAACATAAGAAAATGTTAATTCGAAGCAATATATCTGTTACTCCAAAAGGCTACATATCAAGACCTCAAGATGCCTTACAAACTTTGTTTGGGTAGCAATGTTTAAATCCCAGAGCAGAGGTTCAGGGTCAGATGTTGCTGCCATGGGGACTGTGTAATAGACTCAAGAACTGTTTCTGTACCAAAACAAGATGGGTGTAAAGTTTCTTTGTGAAGTTGTTCAGAAGCCCCTACATCACTCACTTGGATAAGTCCTATGGCTAGATTTACTAAGATCTGAGTTTGGTGGTGGTTTTAATCCACCACATATTGGCAGCAGTTTAGTGCACCAGACCATTGCATTTACTATAGAGCGGTTTGATGCTGCGATGTAAAATGGCTGGCGATGTGAGGCGAATTGAAAACAGCTAAAACACCAGCAGTTTTGTCCAAACCCCCTTCGGTTTGGTCAAAAAGACAGCACAGTTTTAATACCTGCTTCTGAATGGCTTGATAGCTCAAACGTGCTGTTTGAGCTATTTTGCCATTCAGAACATAAAAGGAAGCACCATTGACATTTAAATTATTGGTGCAATCAATATTTATTGATTGAGGGGCAGTCTCAGCCCAATGTGTGTGCAATCTACAACCCCCAAGATATTAGGCAATCCTGAGAACCTATAGAAAGCTAACTTCAACATATTTAGCATCCTGACAGGGGAAGCAGATACATGTATGCAACAGTTTGGTAAGAGCACTTAACACTACAGATAAGTGCCTGTAGAATTTTGCCTATGTGAGTCCTACAGCCTGTGAGCACGCTGACTAGCATGAGCCTGTGTCTAAAGAATGTAGAGCACACATTAATTTTTGCATCCCAGTTCATGCATTGGAGCAAGATGTTAATGACTCCAAATCATCTCTCAATCCTTCATACAGCTGCAGGAAGTTTGCTCTGTTAACCCTAAGTATTTGAACAACCTCCTGCTCTGAGAGGGAGTCCAGCGTCAAGCATGCTCTAAAATCACGTGGTCTGTGCAGCTTGAGTAGACCCTGGTGCTGGTGCTGTTGCTATTCCTCTCTCCTTCTCCTCTCCTCAATATTAAACATCTTATTTTCAGCCAACAAAATATCCAAAAATTACCAATCAACTCTATTTCTATACACCCTCAAAATCAGGGCCCAATTAAGGGTCACAGCCGTCCTAGGCTACTACACTGGTTACCGCCCCCCACCTCTCTTACCTGATCTTGCAGCGTAGACTACCTGGTGTTCTCTTTTGCTTGTTCTTGGAGCGTTGTCCGTTGCCTGGCTTCTGAAAACTTGGGAGTCCTGTATTTAAAATGTGCAAAAATTGTATTATAGTGCCAAATTTTAACAAACCCTGAATGATACAAAACAACCCCCTAGTACAGACATAGACAATAAAATATATGAAATTTATTTACACTCCTATAGTAACATTTACCAGCCCTGTCTATCTAGTATTTAGTATTCTAGTGACCGCTGAAACCACAGTCAGCATCCACATCACCGCCACACAATACAGAGATCCTTCCCCCACAAGCTATTTCATCACCTCCCCCACCAGCTAATTCATCCCCCCTATCGACCCGCAACAGACAGTGTATGACCCCCCTATCCAATTCATTAACCCCCCCTTGTAGCCAGTTCATTACCTCCCTATTGCCATTTTATTAATCCCCCCTATCCAATTCATTAACCCCCCTCTAGCCAGATCATTACCTCCCCATTTTCACTTCATTAATCCCCTCCCCAAGCCATTTCATTAACCCGCTCCATCCAATTCATAAGCCCCCCTATCCAATTCATAAGCACCCCCTCTAGCCAGTTCATTAATCCCCATTTGCACTTCATTAATCCCCCCTAGCCATTCCATTAATCCCCCCATCCAATTCATAAGCCCCCCCTATCCAATTCATAAGCACCCCCTGTAACCAGTTCATTACCTCCCCATTTTCACTCCATTAATCCTCCCTATCCAATCCATACTAGCCAGTTCATTAATCCCCCCCATATCCAATTTATAAGACCCCCTCGTTAGCCACATTGGCCAGTTTATTAGTCCCCCCAGTCATCTCCCCCCCTCCACATCCGATGTGTCTCCCCCCCCCTGATATTTAACAAGCTGCACTTACCTTGCTGTCTTCTGTTCCTCCTCTCACCAGCCGGCGCTTCTGTCATCTTCACACGCAGATAACAGCCTCTGACGCTGTTAGCTGCAGTGTCACTGCGGGCGCGCTCTCTGTGATTAGTGTGGTCACGTGAGATGTGAGATCTCACGTGACCACACTAAGCAATACACTGACATGAGATGCTGTTAACTGCGTGATTGGGTATAGGAACATGCGGGACCGCCCCCTTGTGGACAGGGGCGGCCTCATCAGAGGAGAAAGAAGCTGATCGCCGGCATTTGAAAAAAAAAACAAAAAATAAAAAAAAACAGCTTGCTAGTGTGCCGCGCTGCGCCCCCCAGGACTCAGCGCCCCAGGCTGCAGCCTGGTCAGCCTAGTGGTTGATCAGGCCCTGCTCAAAATAATACAGTTTTGGGTCCTTTTTATAGACATCATAAACCTGCATAAACCACTGACTGATGATATTGCTAATCTCCCCTATCCAAAGCAACGTTTTTATTCTGGCGTTTTTCACAGCAAGATAGTGGTGATATGCAAAATTGCAGCTTCATACATATGACGACTTGTATTCTGAGAATGCCAAAATGTCGGGGCAGTGATTTGTAATATGGCGATTTTAGTTACATCGGTTTACTGGCGACATCCGGTTGCCAAATTGATCTAAAAAAATGAACAGTAACAGTAACATGCTGTTTGAGCTATTTTGTCATTCAGAACATAAGAGAAAGCACGATTGATATTTAAATTATTTGGGCAATCATTATTTATTGTTTAAGGGGAAAATTTCATTTAATATTAACTTATGGGCGGTATTATTCCCCCCATTATATTAAGGGGACACAATTACCTAATTAATATATTATTTGGGCACTATTTAATGTCAAATTGTGCATCATAAATAAATACATTCACCATCAACAATCTGTTAATATTATTATATATTCACATTTCCCCCATTATATATATATATATATATATATATATATATATATATATATATATTCCCCATAAGTAAATATTAAATTAATTTTGCCCCTTAATCAATAGATAATGATTTCCCAAATAATTTAAATGTCAATGGTGCTTTCTCTTATATTCTGAATGGCAAAATAGCTCAAACAGCATGCAAACTCCAGCTTAGTAAATCCAGCAGTTTGTATGTTCATCATGGTTAAAATCGAGATGGCGATTTAAAAAGTGGTGGTTTTGAAAATTCGACGAAAACCATCGGTTTCACCAAACCGCTCTTTAGTATTTTCAGACATATTGCATCCCAGGGCTCTATAGTTTTTAAAAGGTTCACTAACCAGCTATTTGTAGTTTCAGCCTTCTTGTTTCTCAACAAGTTTTTTCACTACGTTTTGGAATGATCCCCAAGCAGCTGCCTCAGATTTGTTCAAGCTTCTCCCAAAATCTTCATCCATCTTGAGCTCTTGTATTTGTGGTCCAACAAATACCCCTCTTTGATTTTTGCTTCATTTATTCCAGGAAACTTTCTATCAGCAATATCTTCTGAATCTAAGCTCCATGCTGGTGGCACTGGAATTGGAAGCTCTGCACTGTGAGGAACAGGCCTGAGGGCTGAAGGAATAATAAGATATTTAACTGAAATCTTAAAGTTGCTTGTGATTCCACTGATTTTTGTTATACAAAAATAACAGCTTGTGGAATGGTCCTCTCCCTACGATGGGAAGTGCAAATGGCATGTGATGAGATTTACCATTCAGCCAACTATTAAACAAAGTTCCACACAAAGCACATCAGATGTGAGGGGCCCAAGATTTGCCCTTATCTCCAATTTTACACCAAACGTAGAGCTCATACGATTTTCTTATCAAAGGAGTAATGTTTCTTCTTTGAACTTGAAAGTTAGTTCCCCACACACGTAACAAAAATTGTTTGGATGATTTATACAACTATAAGTCATTCTGTGGAAGTATACACACTATATACTGAAATTTAAAATGGAGGAATGACTCATACAGTTTCAGAGGAGTGATTATACAGTTTCATCATATATGGAGCAGATTTAGCTACTTTATTTTCTGCTTATACAGTAAGAAATGATTAATAGGGAAAGGTTAAAGCATTTACCATGATTGTGTGCTCATTATAAAAGTCATGAAACAAAAATAAATAATTAAAAAAATGTAAAAGAAAAGCAAATTGTACAATTTTAAAAAACAAACATGTCAGTTAAAAATGGAGCCCATAGGACACATTCTGACCTATTAATTGGAATGTTAAAGGGTGATATTCTAGGGGTATGGGGTTCTAATCTCCCTAATAGACTGGCAAATGTATGGATGACAATTTACTAGCGTAATTTACTACTATTACCGTCAACCAAGTCCTCGCAAAGGTAATTCTGATTCAACCTAAAAAATATAGTTCTTATTTTCCCTTAAATCCACTGGACCAATATTCATATATTAACTTATGTGCATAAAATGTAGAGATGCCCAGGCTCGGTTCCCCAAGAACCGAACACACCCGAACTTAGCAGATCCGAGCCGGCTCTGTACTTTTGCGTGCCCTCGGAATTGAAAACGAGGCAAAACGTCATTGTTACATCCTCGAATCTCGAGTTTTGGATTCTATAAGTACCGATCTCCACGGCGATCCAGTGCCATTTCACAGAGGGACACAGTCTTGGCAGTTGGGCAGCGTCATAGATAGAAAAGAAAGAGGAGGGGTAGCAGTGTTCTTCAAAGTCTCCAGTGATATTCAGAGAGCTCCATTGCTCCATTGCTAATTGTCATTGCTGAAATAGAAATAATAGGTTTGGCAGGCTTGGTCTTCTAAATCTGCAGTCACATTGTCCTGTGTTATATAAGTAACACACAAAGAGGAGAGCTCCATTGCTGCATTGCTAATTGTCATTGTTTAAATAGAAATAATAGGTCTGACAGGTTTGGTCTTCTAAATATGCAGTCACATTGTACTGTGTTATATAGGTAACACACAAAGAGGAGATCTCCATTGCTCCATTGCTAATTGTCATTGCTGAAATAGAAATAATAGGTCTGGCAGGCTTGGTCTTCTAAATCTGCAATCACATTGTACTGTGTTACATAAGTAACACACAAAGGGGGGAATTCAGGAATTCAATTGACCGCAAGTTTTTCTTAACATCGCGTTAATTCATTTTAACACGGTTTTTTTTATCATTGTGGAGCGGGTTGACTTTACCCGTGATTCAATTCCATTTTTAGCGCAGTTTTTTTTTGCATCAAATGGTCTTATCGCACTCCAGTGGAAGGTCTATTGAAAGTATTGTGTGGTCGCGAGCCCGCCGCGTTAAAAGCTATTTTAACGCAACATGTTAAATATGCCAATATGCAGATTTATCTCACACGTCTTTGGGGTGTTCCAAAAATTAAAAATTGGTTTAAAGTTCATAAAAACAGGTAATAAAGTTAGAAAATGGTAGTAAGTTATTTCTTATTATATTTAAAAATCAAAAGGAAAAAATATATTTGAAAAAAAGCATGATAGAAATAAAAGAAAAGTTTACTTATTTGCTCTTTAAAAAATAACTTAATGGTGCAGTCCTCTATTTTAAATGGAATAGACACACACTTTTTTTTTTCATAATCACTTGAGTTGACAGTGGTGAAGGACAGTTTTGCTGAGAAAGAACTGTTGGCTGAGTGATTTTTTTTTTGTGCAAACCACTTTCTCCTGCATTTTACTAAAGTGATTTCTGCTGGATTATTGAGTATTTCCAAGGACACGTATCATATTGTTTGTTTTGTGTTGTTATATGTCATTTAAAAAATTAGCTAAATATATATATATATAAATTTATCCCTTCAACCAAAGTAATATCCTTGTAAACTAGTGCTTCTCACAGGCCCATACTTCCCCTGCACAAACAGGTCTGACTACCTACATTTTTGTTTTAAAAGAAAAAGTTAATAGTTTAGTTTAGTTTAATTATCCTTTTTAATAGTTTAGTGTCTCTTTTTCAATGGACACAGTGTGGATGTACATGTATGCTGCATGTATGGAGGAGACTGTTTTGGATGCAATGCAAGGCGATGCAAATGTGGGGGTGGCTGGAGAGAATGTTAATGCATGTGGTGTGAATGTGAGTATGGAAGAAGGAGAGTCTGTGGAAGTGAATGGTGGACAGGCAATGGCAGCCATGTCAGTTGCAGCAAGTAGGACTAGAATCTCCAGGCCACATCTGTACCGCAACAGGCGCTAGCTTGATGGACTGCCCGAGGAGGAGGTGGCAAGACTTTATCGCCTATTCACTTCAGCAATTTGCAATCTGTATGAGGTTGTAAAAGAGGACCTGGAACCTCGTGCCACTACTTGGACTTGCCAAGCTGCTTGGTGCTTTGCATTTTTTTGGCTTCAGGAACATTTCTGCCCACCTTAGCACTTATTGCCAGGTTTTCTCAACCCACCTTTTCTAGAAACCTGTTCCAGGCTCTAAAAACCCTCAAAAAGCACACTGCACATTTTATTAATTTCTCGCAGTGTGCAAATGATTGGAGTGAGGTCAAAGCTGATTTTTATGGTTTGGCTCAAATACCCAATGTGCTGGGTGCAGTAATTTGTTTTCTATCTATATATATATATATATATATGTATAGATACCTTGATACATATATATATATATATATATATATATATATATATATATATATATATAATCTTTCCTGAAAAATAGAAAAATAATGGACAGAGTTGTTAATAAATATTGCATGTTAACAACACCAAAAGCAATACAAGTTTAACTGAAACAATTACCTTGATGGACATCTACAACGTGCTCTGACACGTCTTCTTCAGTCACTCTTCTCTTCTTGTCAGCTGTTAATTGTTTGGAAAAAAAAGTAACATATTATTACAATTATTTAAAAATGGATGCACAACACCTAATTTACAATTGCTTTTTGTCTGCTAGGAGATACATGCAGATAATTAGTTATTCATCATAGTTATGTGCTTGTAATATTCCTATTGCCTACTGTAGTTATGGTAGACAAACAATGTTGTTGATCTACAGTACCCTGAAAAATGACTACATTGATTATGAAATAGGGAGAGAGAGGGAGGGAGATGGAGAGAGAGAGAGGGAGAGCGAGAGAGAGAGAGAGAGAGAGGGAGAGAGAGGGAGAGAGAGGGAGCCAGAAAGAGAGATATATTTGCATTGTTATGTATTGGAAAATATACAATACCTTTTTTACTCAGTTCACCACTTTTAGCAGGAACAGACGACTTTGCTGAATGCGTATCTTGTTCTGTAATAAAAAAATTATTGAAATAAGCTTTGCACATTTTTTGGGGCGTATCTTATGCTTTACAACAAGTACTTCAAATTTTTACCAGTATTTGAAGACATTCCAACTACTTCCACTGCGGCTTGAGTTTCCAATTATGATGTCACATCTATTCACAAAAAGTAGTTTTGAAAGAGATAACAAAAATAAAAACATTTTTTTAATAAGACTTACTAAAATGATACTTCAATATACATAACCAAATCTACAACCATAAACATTACATTTTTAAACATAATCAAAATTTGATATCTATATTTACAGCCATATTAATTGATGTTTACAATATTAATTTATGCTATTTTTTTTTAACTTTTAATTTTTTTTGTAGATAAATTGGATTCATTTCAACCGACCAAGATTAAAAATATTCAAATAACCTTTACATCAGTGGAATAATTTTGATGAAGCAAGATATTCATACAATATTGATTACAACACAAACATGCTTCTTGCTATCTATATAAAGCATACATCTACAGCGATATATATATATATATATATATATATATATATATATATATATATATGTGTGTGTGTGTGTGTGTGTGTCCAACTTTGTGATCTTTGTGTTTATTATTGTATTTTTATATTATTTTAAACCACAACACAATATATTGGCGCTACAGGAATAATTATAGAAGCTAATCACTTATGTATCTTTATTGACACATATATAGGGCATCAAATACATTATAAATATTAGCTATATATCGATATTCCGAATCATATATTTGGAGTAAATATATGTTTCACTACTTTACAGATTGTTAATAGGTCACTTTAATAGGTCACAATAGATCACAGCTAGTGGGTTACAAACTTAAAAAGTTTATTATGGGGACAAGGAGTTGTTTGCGGTATTGTTGTGTTGATTAACACATTTGAATGTGTAATAATTGTTGACTTATGAAAACTAATATTGTGCTAATACATTTTTTTGAGGTGAAAAGATTTGAAATTGAATTGCATGAGTTTTAACGCTGCGTTAACTAGAAACAGTTGCTCTACCAGGTAAAAACCAGAGCGGTATTTTTTTATTTTTTTTTAACGTTGCAGGAAAAATAATAACTCACGGTCAATTGAATTCCCCCCAAAGAGGAGAGCTCCATTGCTTCATTGCTAATTGTCATTGCTGAAATAGAAATGATAGGGCTGGCAGTCTTGGTATAAATCTGCAGTCAAATTGTACGGTGCTATTAAAGTAATTTTATCGTTTTCAAATAAGCATTGTCTAAGCGATGTCTTGTGTTTCCAAAGCACAAAGTAAATTTAATTTAGCAGATGCAAAATTTAGCAGTTCAATACATAATTATAATACAGAACAGCCAATACCAAAAGATACATACATACCGCACCCGCATGCGCTCGCTGCGCTCCACTGGTACCAGCTACAGTACTTCACTCCAGAATACTGTGGTCAGATAATGACTGACTTAGTACCAGCTAAAGCTGTAATATATACACTCAGTGTTACAGAGAAAACAATGCAGATGATGTGGCTTGCTTCTATTGGTCCAGATTTCAGGAAGGTCCAGTGTACTGCAGGTGATAGGCCAGTTCAAACCAAACATCTCTCCAGGGGATGTGCTCCGACTTTCCCGCCAAGAATCCAGTTTCAACTAGTCTATTAGCATATTACAGTTGGTATCACTTTAAACATTTATTCCCTAACATCAATAACTAGAGTATGCAATGAGCGATCTCTTCGGTGAATGAACCGGACAGCTGCTGATGAATAGGGGACTAAAATGATACTAAGCATGACACAGTTCCTGCAACCTGAACCTCAAATAACACTAAAGTGTACATAAAATCATAATATATAAACTAATAATAAACTAAATACTATCTGCTCATAAATCACTGTGGAATGGAACCAATATAAATATGAAATATATAAATAACTAAATGTTAGAGTGCGAATGTGTGCGTGCGTATTTTACAGTGTGATCGCGCCATGCCACGTGTTACGTGGCATACTGATCGCAATCGCACAGTAAAACAATATTAACCAATATACTTTCGTTCATCCAATTATACGACTTCGACAGTGTTATATAGCTAACACACAAAGAGGAGAGGTCCATTGCTCGATTGCTAATTGTCATTGCTGAAAAACAAATAATAGGGTTGGTAATGTTGTTCTTAATCTGCAGTCACAATTTACTGTGTTATCAAAATGGATTCACAGCAGTACACAGAAGAGCAGGAGCACCAAGCAGCTGCTGACACCAGTCATGATGATAGTAATTCTTCTACGACATCTGCTAAAGTCTATGTTAAAGCGCATAGTGTTTTTAAGTCAAGGAAACAAAAATGTAAAAAAACACCTTTTACCAAGAAAAAAAGACCTGTAATCCAGGCAAAGTTATCTGCAGAAAAAAATAAAATTGCCAACATGCCATTCTACACACATAGTGGCAAAGAAAGAATGAGGCCTTCGCCTTTCTCTATGAGTGCTAGTTCTGCAACTATCACTGATGCATCTTCTTGTAAGGTCAGTCATGAGCAAGCAAGACCATGTCATTCGGACTCCAAAAGTGATGTCCAAATACTTTTACTTGTAACAGCAGAGCAGGAAGTAAACAGTAAGGCATTAGAGGAAAATGTATGTTCAGATTCAGAAATGACACAAATCCCTGTGGAGAGTCTATCCACGAGTACTATGTGTAATCCTGACCTTTCTGATAGTGTACCCATAAAGAAGGCCCCTTTCAGCATTTCTGCAGATGTGTGCATGAACAGCCCAAGTGTAGCCGGTGATACACAAATTGAGGAAGCCACTTTGGAATTGCAACAGGATGAGGGGGATATTTGTGTAGCTGACGAGGGCGCTAATGAGGATGTGGATGATGATGATGTTGTTTGTGTAAGTCCTGCAAAAGTGAAGTGGTTCTTGCACGTGATCAGAAGGAGGCAATTGTCATGACTGGACATAAGACCAAAAAATCCACCTCTTAGATATGGAATTATTTTTACCCAAATCCTGACAACAGTTGTGTAGCCATTTGTAGCATTTGTAAAGCTACAGTCAGTAGAGCTAGAGACCTTAACCATCTAGGACCTCATCCATGTTACGCCATTTGAAGCGAGTTCATGGCAAGCTGTTGGGAAAATCGGAAACTTATGCTAAAAAAATAACAACAAGCAGTCCATAATCAGCTAGGTCCCTTCTCTCAGCTAGATCCCGACACCTGCAATCTACACCCACAACACCGTACTCATCAATATCCTGCAGCGATCGGAGTTAGTCTTCCATCCAAGTTGCTAAGGCTAGATGACTCCTCCACTATCCTGGATTCTTCAGAGGAATTCTTGAGCGTTACTCCCACTGCTGCTGCTGCTGCTGCTGCTGCTGCTGGGGGTGAATCTTCATTGCAGAAGCAGACCAAGAAGAAGACTACTAGTAGTTTACAACAATTGGCTGTTAAACAATCCTTTGCAAAAGGAAGCAAGTATGAAAGCTGTCACCCAGTCGCAAAGCGGATCACTGACACCATGGCGACTATGCTAGTATTAGATCTGCGTCCAATATTCACTATTAATGCAGCTGGTTTTAGACAGTTACTTGAGGTCTTGTGTCCCCGTCACCAAATTCCATCACAACACCATATTACTAGAAAAGCTATTCCTCACCTCTACCAGAAGTTTCGTAAAAATGTAACTATTGGGCTACAAAATGCTATTCCACCCACTGTACACTTAACCACAGATATGTGGACAAGTGAAACTGGGCAAACTAAAGATTATATGACTGTGACAGCCCACTGGGTTGCTGATTCACCTTCACCAGCAGGAACAGCAGCAGCATGTACCCAAGTACGTCACAATTTTCAGAGACAGGCTACTCTGTGTATCACCGGCTTCACTAAGAGGCATACAGCTGACAATCTGTTATAAAATCTAAGGGATGTCATTGCAACATGGCTAATCCTGCTTGGATTCTCCTCAGGATATGTCATTTCTGATAACGCCACCAATCTTGTGAGAGCATTACAGCGAGGGGAATTCCATCACATTCCCTGTTTTGCTCACACAATCAACTTGGTGTTACACAACTTTTTAAAAAATGACAATGACATGCAGGAGATGCTGTCTGTGTCCCGAAAAATGAAGGGTCATTTTCGGGATTCTGCAACAGCATGTAGAAGAATGCAGTAGCTTCAAGAAGACTAGAATTTGAGGGGGAATGTACTTTAGTCCAGCGAAGTAGTCACCTGTGAAGAGAGTGCAGATGCGGTTAGCTTGAGTCAAGTGATTGCCTTAATTATACTTTTTGAGAAGCAGCTACAGAAATTGAAGGATGAAATTAAACTAAGCAAATCCGCTAACTATATTGTAATTGCAGATCTAGGACTTAATTCGCTTTGCCAATATCCAAGAGCTAGCAACATCTTGTAATGACGTCTGCTCCTTCAGTTTCTCTGGCAACTGCTTCTCGGAAAAAACGTAGCTTTCCCAAGACACCCAGTGGTGATGCAGATGAGTCAGCACAACATTTTGACATTTGCTCTGCTTTAAAAGAATTGCCCAAAAATCGTGACAGCTCTGCCATAAAATGAACTACAAATTCCATGAGGAAGACCATTATCGGCAATTACATGAAAGTACACAGACTTCTGTGATGGTGGATTCCAGCAGGGATTAATTAGTATTGTTTGAGGAAGATTAGGGTGAATATGATGACAGTGTAGATTGCAGGTGCTGAAATAAAGCTAAGAGATGGGAGCTACCTGATGCTGGTATGCCTGGTAAGATTTTGGGTAGAATGGTATCTTGGCGATTTTATGTTTTTTCTACAGTAAACTCACCTTTTTCGAAAGTTTTTTTTTCTTTAAAAAGGTACAAGCTTTTTATTTACATTTTTGTTTCCCTGACTTAAAACCACTATGCACTTGAACATAGACATTAGCACATGAGCTAGACGGATTATTATCATCATGACTGAGACTGTAGAGTGACAAAAAAAATGTCACCCCTCCTGTTTCTGTATGAGCTGTGGCACAATACAATGTCACTGGAGACTTTGAAAAACACTGACGGTCCTATTATTACAATTTCTGCTTCAGCACTGAACACTGCCACCTCTCCTGTTTCTGAGTGAGCTATGGTACAGTAAAATGTAACTGCAGATTTAGACCATGCCAGCCAGCTCTATAATTTCTATGTCAGCAATGACTCTTAGCAATGGAGCACTCATCTTTGTCTGTTACCTATATAACACAGTATAATTTGCCTGCAAATTCAGAAGACAAGCCTGCTAGCCCTCCTATTTGTATTTCAGCAATGACTCTTAGCAATGGAGCACTCCTCTTTGTCTGTTACCTATATAATGCAGTATAATTTGCCTGCAAATTCAGAAGACAAGCCTGCTAGCCCTCCTATTTGTACTTCAGCAATGACTCTTAGCAATGGAACACTCTTCTTTGTCTGTTACCTATATAATGCAGTGTTATTTGCCTGCAAATTCAGAAGACAAGCCTGCTAGACCTCCTATTTGTATTTCAGCAATGACTCTTAGCAATGGAGCACTCCTCTTTGTCTGTTACCTATATAATGCAGTATAATTTGCCTGCAAATTCAGAAGACAAGCCTGCTAGCCCTCCTATTTGTATTTCAGCAATGACTCTTAGCAATGGAGCACTCCTCTTTTATAGCTATATAACACAGGAAAATTTGCCTGCAAATTCAGAAGACAAGCCTGCTAGCCCTCCTATTTGTATTTCAGCAATGACTCTTATCAATGGAGTACTTGTCTTTGTCTGTTACCTATATAATGCAGTAGAATTTGCCTGCAAATTCAGAAGATAAGCCTGCTAGCCCTATTTGTACTTCAGCAATGACTCTTAGCAATGGAGCACTCTTCTTTGTCTGTTACCTATATAATACAGTAGAATTTGCCTGCAAATTCAGAAGACAAGCCTGCTAAACCTCCTATTTGTACTTCAGCAATGACTCTTAGCAATGGAGCACTCATCTTTGTCTGTTACCTATATAACACAGTATAATTTTCCTGCAAATTCAGAAGACAAGCCTGCTAGCCCTCCTATTTGTATTTCAGCAATGACTCTTAGCAATGGAGCACTCTTCTTTGTCTGTTACCTATATAATGCAGTAGAATTTGCCTGAAAATTCAGAAGACAAGCCTGCTAGCCCTCCTATTTGTATTTCAGCAATGACTCTTAGCAATGGAGCACTCCTTTTTGTCTGTTACCTATATAATGCTGTAGAATTTGCCTGCAAATTCAGAAGACTAGACTGCTATCCCTCCTATTTGTATTTCAGCAATGATTTAGCAGTTGAGCACCCCTCTTTGTCTGTTACCTATATAACGTAGTAGAATTTGCCTGCAAATTCAGAAGACAAGCCTGCTAGCCCTCCTATTTGTATTTCAGCAATGACTCTTAGCAATGGAGCACTCCTCTTTGTCTGTTACCTATATAATGCTGTAGAATTTGCCTGCAAATTCAGAAGACTAGACTGCTATCCCTCCTATTTGTATTTCAGCAATGATTTAGCAGTTGAGCACCCCTCTTTGTCTGTTACCTATATAACGCAGTAGAATTTGCCTGCAAATTCAGAAGACAAGCCTGCTAGCCCTATTTGTACTTCAGCAATGACTCTTAGCAATGGAGCACTCTTCTTTGTCTGTTACCTATATAATGCAGTAGAATTTGCCTGCAAATTCAGAAGACAAGCCTGCTAAACCTCCTATTTGTACTTCAGCAATGACTCTTAGCAATGGAGCACTCATCTTTGTCTGTTACCTATATAACACAGTATAATTTTCCTGCAAATTCAGAAGACAAGCCTGCTAGCCCTCCTATTTGTATTTCAGCAATGACTCTTAGCAATGGAGCACTCTTCTTTGTCTGTTACCTATATAACGCAGTAGAATTTGCCTGCAAATTCAGAAGACAAGCCTGCTAGCCCTATTTGTACTTCAGCAATGACTCTTAGCAATGGAGCACTCTTCTTTGTCTGTTACCTATATAATGCAGTAGAATTTGCCTGCAAATTCAGAAGACAAGCCTGCTAAACCTCCTATTTGTACTTCAGCAATGACTCTTAGCAATGGAGCACTCATCTTTGTCTGTTACCTATATAACACAGTATAATTTTCCTGCAAATTCAGAAGACAAGCCTGCTAGCCCTCCTATTTGTATTTCAGCAATGACTCTTAGCAATGGAGCACTCTTCTTTGTCTGTTACCTATATAATGCAGTAGAATTTGCCTGAAAATTCCGAAGACAAGCCTGCTAGCCCTCCTATTTGTATTTCAGCAATGACTCTTAGCAATGGAGCACTCCTCTTTGTCTGTTACCTATATAATGCTGTAGAATTTGCCTGCAAATTCAGAAGACTAGACTGCTATCCCTCCTATTTGTATTTCAGCAATGATTTAGCAGTTGAGCACCCCTCTTTGTCTGTTACCTATATAACGCAGTAGAATTTGCCTGCAAATTCAGAAGACAAGCCTGCTAGCCCTCCTATTTGTATTTCAGCAATGACTCTTAGCAATGGAGCACTCCTCTTTGTCTGTTACCTATATAACGCAGAAAAAATATGCCTGCAAATTCAGAAGACAAGCCTGCTAGCCCTCCTATTTGTATTTCAGCAATGACTCTTAGCAATGGAGCACTCCTCTTTGTTTGTTACATATATAACACAGTATAATTTGCCTGCAAATTCAGAAGACAAGCCTGTTAGCCCTCCTATTTATATTTCAGCAATGACTCTTAGCAATGGAGCACTCCTCTTTGTCTGTTACCTATATAAGACTTCTGAATTTGCCTGCAAATTCAGAAGAAAAGCCTGCAAGTACTAGTATTTGTATTTCAGCAATGACAATTAGTAATGGAGCAATGGAGCTCTTGTCTTTGGGTGTATATAACACTGTACACTTTTTGGTACAAATTCAGAAGAAAAGACTGCAAGGACTACTATTTGTATTTCAGCAATGACAATTAGCAACACAGCTCTCCTTTCTGTGTTACCTATATAACCAGGCCCGGCGCTCCCATTAGGCAAGGTTAGGCAGTTGCCTAGGGCGTCAGGCTCTGGAGGGCGCCACAGATTAAAAATTCCTTTAAAACTGTGCGGCGACCGCTGACCATACCTTTCACAGCCAACACACAGCTTCGGATACATCCACAGGGAGGGGGGAGGGACTATTGCTCACAACCGCCGCCTCTCTGCTCCGTCTGCTCCCCTCCACTCACTGACTGACTGTCGGGCGTGACATCATCATCACGGCCCGACAGTGTCAGTGAGTGGAGGGGAGCAGACGGAGCAGAGAGGAGGCAAGTTAAGGTAAGAAAAGATGCACATTTTCAAAATCGGCGCCCCCACCCTGCACACTTACACACTACTTTGTAAGTGTGCAGGGTGGGGGCGCTGATTTTGAAAATGTGCCGGGGGGGGCGCGGGGCAGGGGGCGCCGATTTTGAAAATGTGCCTAGGGCGCCACGGAACCTAGCACCGGCCCTGTATATAACACTGTAGAATTGGACTGCAGAATTACACCAACCCTGCCAGCAGCACTAGAATTGGTATTTTTCTGCAATGAGATTTAACACTGGAGCTATGGAGCTCTCCTGAATATCATTGATTACTTTCTTTAACACTGCTAAGTTCTACCTTCCTCTTTCAATTCTTTAAGTTTTTCCCGCCCAACTGCTCTACACTCTATCCTACCCCTTCTGGATCCCTCTCTCAAATGGAGCTAGATCTCCGTGGAGGGCAGTATTTATAGATTCCAAAACTCCTGAGATCCCAGATCTGAGATCCGAGATCCGACAACATCACAATGACGTTTTCGGATCCCCTAAGTTCGGGAGTGTTCGGTTTCTGAGGAACCGAGCCTGAGCATCTCTAATATATATATATATATATATATATATATATATATATATATATATATATATATATATATATATATATGCATGCCACTTTCCCAGTTACTCTGTCAACTCTGGAAACTTGAAAGAAACCAATAAATACAATATATTAGATCAGGCTGAATTTTCATACACAAACTGATCTACTAGGGCATGTATGTAGGGACATGTTTACCTAGTAAAATTATTTTTGGGAGGTAGCAGAATCATTTTTTTTTTGGGGGGGGGGGGGTGAACATCAAATGCACTTGTAGCCCTGGGCTCCACTTGGTCTAGAACCGGCTCTGATGCTTACATGAAGAATATGAACATTATGGTGACAGGCAATTGTGGACTACTCCTCATCAGTGCTTGTGTGCATACTCCTAGTGGCCAATACTCTGACCAATTTCTTTCCAAACTGTGTATTGACTCTCTGATGTTCACTGACTCTGCCTTCCATGTACTTCCAAAGTGATGTCAGGAGAGCTGAGTAGGGAATCAATTCTGTTTGGTTTAATCTTGTATTGTATTTTAATTCTGCATTTGTATGAAATTATATATACAGGATGCAAATGTTTAAGCACAGTCAACCAACATCTCAGCTTTGCACTATATGTATTATGCACAGTAAAGCCTAAATTCTGATTTCAGCAAATAGGGAGATAGTTTGGGTAAGATTTTGTGAAACCAGTTTATTTTTTCGATATACCTGGCATCATGGGAAAAAAAAGTACTGCAATAAGCGTTCATCCCTTTTTTGTTGGCCAGTGCATGATCAATGAAGCCCCATTTAGACTTTCAGTTCTGGAACTGAAAGCCCAAATGAGGATTCACCAACTGCCCCCTCTCATGTTCAGAAGATCAAAGTTGGGGTTGGAGTAGAGATTGGATCAGTATTCCCAGGCCCCTCCCTTCCACACCCCAAGCATTGCATACCCACTGCAATGGCTATACCAGTGGATCCCAAACTTTTTCGGTTCAAGGCACCCTTAGGGTGTCTATAATTTTTTCAAAGCATTTCTAAGGCAAAATAATTTCCAAGTAGCCTCCCAACTTGCTTACCACCGGCCCTGGCCGCGGCACTCCTGTGAGCCCGCCGTAGCACCCCAGGCAGCCCAGGCGCACAGTTTGGGAACCACTAGGCTATAAAAAAGTAGTTTTGCTCCTGCTCTTCTGTCATCTCATGCCTTTACAGCATGAAAAGTGCAAGTAATTTGAGCAGTACAGAACACAATACAGTTACTACTCTTTACTGTAGGAGTTTATATTGTTGAAATTACATCAGGGATGTAGTATATTTTAATGAATATAACCAAGTTTGTAGCATATATATAAGGTGGATTTTGTTCCACTTGTTTGGTAACTGAACTCAGCAATCTGCTGCTTTTTATGTGCCATCTGACATTACTCCCTTTTGATGTTGCAGCTGGATTCAGTGAATGAATGTGTTTGATTATTTAACATGGATTATTGCACTCCTTGACTGACATCTGCTTCCGTAATACGCTCCCAGCCCAATTACACTTAGTCCAGAAGTGACAAACATAGCTCAGAATGTAAGCACACTGTTAAAAAAAATGACCTGCAGCTAAATCTGTCTTATCAAACTAGTAGTCAGTAAATTTATTTGACTTGTCACGACACTTGTAGTACAAATAGAAGAAAAGGAGAATCATGAGCAATGTTCAGCACTGAGCTCCTCGATAGAGGCAATCACAACCACCCAACCCCATCTCATCCCTTAGTTTTTAACATTCATAGAAGTGGCGATGACATCAGAGTGTACTGCCAAAGGCCTGTCTGTCACGAACACGCTCCCAGCTGCCGTGACTTTGGGGTGTTTGCTGTATGAGGTCACACACTATTTCAAAACATAATATACATGTATATTATGTTTTGCTCTACCTAGGAGCCTTAGACCAACTCCTATCCCCCTGTTCCCCTGGCTGCCCCACCTTACACTCACGTGGGAAGCGCTGATCCCCCAATTGTTTTATATACACACACTATTTCAGCCCGCAGTCTCTCTCACCTATCACACAGGTTCTAGACCTACGGAATCGCCCCCAAACACAGCGCTCTCACACCCCCAGACACTTCAAGGTACAGCCACCACCTATTGGGTACGGGCAATAGGACCCCAATATACTGTCCCAGACTGGCACACAGGCTTCTAGTTCCACATACTAGCAAGACTCAAACCAGCACACACAGGGTTAACTCTTCACACCTCCAGACTGTTACACAAATGTACATACAAGCACACACAGCTTGTTAATCAAATGTATCAACAAATCACACACTGGCATTCCAATGCTTAACCTGGTCGAGCGATCTCTTCTAAAAAGGCAATGGATTCTTTAGAGTATCAAGGGCGCAACTTATTAAATTTTAGATTTAATATACAAAAGGTACAGGGCATACAGAAAACAAAAATAATGAATAAAGATTTGACATACAAATAAAAAATTGCAAACAGTTATAAAACAAATGGGATGAAAGTACAGAGCATTACTTACAAATAATAATCTGTATGCCTGGGGCAGGCAGGAAAGATGCACAGTCCTTCAATTAGATTGATTCCCCAAGAAGCTGACACTTTGTCCCTCCAGACACAGGTTTTTAAGCAAACTCAAATGGGACGGCATTCACAGGGGCAGCGTGAATGCTAATGTGGGGCGGGGCGGAAATGTCCCCTGGGTGTTACCTCAGGTTTGGTCAAACTATTCCTAAGTTTTGACCTTCACAGATATATCTCAGAGAAATAACACCCCCCTCAATAAACCGTTAATAATCTCCCGCACGTTTAATACCAAACATAATGGAATTACAACAATATCCAATCTCATCCTGAAATACATGTGCCTATGGCTGTTCGCTGTGTAGTTGGTATCTATCTTTCAAGACCCTTGTGTGGTTTTGGCCCCTCAGTACAGAGTGGCATCCAGATTTCCCAAAATATGAAGAATTAATTAATTTCCTTTCAAGTTCACATTTCTATATACCTGTATAGGCTTTCACATGCTGTCTACCAGGATCTCCTCTAGGCATATGGTTCTCCAATTTACACCCAGGAGTTAGTTTGTGTTTCCACTACCTATTGAAAGGAAGTCCATTAGCTATGGAAATACATGGTCAAATACAATGGATGTCTGTGATCTGCATATCTAAAGCTGGTCTCTTCACACAGGGTTTACCTAACTCAATTATCTCCTCCTGGGCTCATTTGGTCACACCTTTATCTGAATTGAAGATCAGGTTAATTTAGGTATTCATGCAAAGAGTTATTTTGGGTTCTGACATCCAATATTCTATTTCAGCATATCAGATTTATGCTCTCATCCTGACACTGTCCAACCGGAATAAGTTGCGGTCAGCATGCTGCTCCCATCAGTGATCTGCACAGTGGGTATTCAGGTAAGTCTGATTATATTGAAATCGGTTTTTACTAAATTCATTTTTGATTTATAGGTGTCCTCGCTGTCGGTATTGTGGCCATCGTTTACATGTCCCCAACCCGCTGGCAGTGTCATTATTCTTTTCAGCTGGGACAGAGGCTGTAGTCAGAATAGAAAGCATAATGTATAGCTCCAAAGATCAAGATATTTTTTCATGAAAGCTGCTGGCCAAAGAGCTAAAGATGAAGATGAATTTCACCTTCCAAAATGAGGTCATTCCAAAGCACACATCTAAGTCAACAAAGGAATAATTGGTCTTTGTCTTGGAATGACCCTGTCAGAGCCCATATCTCAATCCCATCGAAAACGTAACTTCCCCCTGGGCCGGTGGTAGTCATCAGGGGATTCCGGAAAAAGATTTACCATTGCAAGTATTTCCGATATCCTCCGATTGCTAACAACAGCTCAGGATGACGTTAGCCAACGAGCAAGCAATGAAAAAATGCTTTATTAGTAAAATAAAGCATTTTTCTAGTTTTTTCTATGAAGTTATTTTATTTCATTTTTTTCCAATTTCTTTACTCTTTTTTTAAAGAAAGTTTATTTGATTTTTTTTGTTGAATGTGGAACAGGAAGCCCAATACAAATTTTGGCAGGCCTTTATAAATAGACCCCTATTTCAAAAGTCTTCCTGGTATAATAAAAGCAAAAGTTGCTTAGACCATGTATAACTTTATATGTGTGCTCACTTATGCAACCAGGGTATTATATTTTTCTTATTTTCAGAAATTGGGAAAGTTGGGTGGCATGACAAGGATGTAGATTGTGTCACAGCTTCAGTCCCCATCAGAACTTCCCACTAAATGTTGTCCTCCAAAATACACAAAGGGGGATGTATAAACACTGATGTACAGGGACACGTGCTTTAAACTGTGACAACCAATTAGAGAATGCAGGAGGGGCGTGATTATGCTTAATCGCTCACCCCCTAAAACAATATATTGGTCTGTCCCTGCTCAGCTGTACTAGAAAAATGACAACTGGAATCTAATTTGTAGCTATGGGCTTCAGCACTTTTGTTTTCAGTTTCCTGTGTACTAGTTTTCATTAATGTTTCCAAAAACATTTGGTTGTGAAAATAGAGCCTGCTGGATGAGGGATAGTCAACTATAAAGATGAATGGAAACTTACACATTGTTGGAATGGGCAGTAGAATCCATTTATATCGGTATCAGGTGAGATTTGTCTATTATTGAAGAGGTAAATTGAGGCATGACAAACCAGCTCATCAGTTCAATTACAGTTATCAGTTTCAGGCCTATGGCTCTCATAATCTGACAGTGATCTAGATTTCCCTGTGATTATTGTAGGTAATTCAGAACTGATGATAACATATATTTTGACAGCGGACAGAGAACCTTCAGTTATCATTTCCACATTACAGAGATTCTGAGACAAATCATTTCTACTATGCCTGGAGGAAGGAGGAGATTCTGCAGCATGTGCTTGATTTGCACAGGATCCGGCAATAAATTAATAGCATTTATGTTATATATATATATATATATATATATTTCCCACAACCATAATTGTCATGAAATTATTTATATTCAAATTTAACAAATAAATAAACCTCATTCTCACCAAACAGCCCTACATTCTATAACTAGCTCTCAAACCACCCCAGCATTAAATTAAGGTTTGCACCCCTCCCCTTAGGACTACTCACTGGGGAACAACCAAACCCCTGGGTTCAAGTGGGGAACCAACCAATCAAACCCCGGGCGCACATATCTACCTGGACGGGGCACTGCGTCCTGAATCTACCAAACCCGCCCCTCCTCTGGGCTATACGGGAAGCAACCTCAGGGCAACCCTTAAGGGCGGTGCCTGAAACCGAGACTAATAGCAGATTCACTCGAAGGGAGTCGGGTTCACCATGCCCAATACCGTAAATGTGCGCCCAAACCACTGGCCGTCGACTGTACTGCTTTTCCGGCCACGCCCGGATCCCTAGGAGCCGCGGCCCGCCACCATACCAAAACCTTCTGATGCTAAAAACTCATAAATATCCCGAACAAAAATAACCATGCCCTCATCACTCAAATGCACTCCGTCCCCCCTATATAGCGAGGGGCTCTGAAAACGAATATGCGGGTGTTCAATCCGCCAACCACCTATAGAACGTATAAAACGTGCAACAACAGAATTAACTTTCCTCCTTACTTCGTCAGCAACCCGTCCTTCAGGAAATGAACGCCAAATCCTCCTCGGTGCAATATCCGACCAGCAAATGACAAGGGAAGGCCAAGATGCATGTACCCAAGCCAAGTCCTCCTGAATACGCAAAATCAACTCAACCGACTTGCAACCCCCTATGTCATTACCACCCAGATGTATTACTAGAACATGGGGTACCCCTTGAATGTCAATCTTACTGCTCAGGAGCTCTCGAAAACCAGACCATCTAAAACCTCCACGACATATCCACTGCACTACCATTGACCCCATAAACAGAGAAGTATCCCTAGCTGCCCTGTGAAAACCAGCACAGTGAATGTAAGAGTGTCTCAGCACCCAGATTAGCAGCAGGGTCCGATGGTCTGTAAGGTGGAGAAAATCAAACATTAGCCACAAATCAACATTACATGTTCATACAACTAGAAACAGGACTCAGAGAGCCCCTTGATGTTGAAATTTGAAATTGACAAAAACAGAGAAAAGCACAAAGATTAACACGCTCAGCACTCACCAGAGACACAAACACCCAAGAAAAACACCACACACAGACAAAAGAAGGAACAAAGTTTTGGGGCGGAAGCACATACGAAGGTAAAACCATAAAACCCTGTGGAAAAAAAATGGACAAATCCCTTTGCGCCCGACCTCCAAAGGCCCAAGCAGTCTAAAACCTGTGCCACCACCGCAGAAGATAGATAGATAGATATAAGATAAGAATATTTAGGCAAGAAGAGCAGGACGAACATAACGCTTATATACCTTGGTTTTCCACCTACCAACACCCTGAATGGCCTGCTCCGATGCCCCAGCCAACGCTGCAGACGTGGCGGCACCAATTCTGAATGAATGAGTGCCGAACTGGGATCCGGCCAGGCCCAGTTAGACAAAGTACGCTTAAACACTTACGTAAACTGGTACTGGGTGAGGGGGGTACCATCACCATGCACCAGCCACGGAATTGCAGACACTGGTCGAATAACAGCAAATTCATTCATAATAACAACAGGGCAGACTGAGAAACCCACCTTAGGGGCCAATGTAACCCACTGTCCTCTACCTAACTGGTCAGACTTGGATCTCCTGAGTTTGCAATAGACTGAGGAAGGGGAAACTATAACATGCTGCGCCAATATTCCTGACAAAGGACAAGACTTTGAAGAGGAAACTACTTCACTTACTCTAAACGCCCCAAAATAAAGCATAACAAACACTGCGCGAAATAAAGAAGTCTCAAAAGCATCACGTGCTACTCCCCTGATAGCACCCAGCAATTCCACCACAGAGTCTCACTAATGGGCCGTCTTCCATCCGGAAGCGCAGGGCGCTCCCTCGTCCAACCCTTTGATGCTTTGGCTATCACAAAATTCTTGGTGTAATCAACCTCATTCCTAAGCCTGGCGAAAAAAGATATCCCCGCCAAAGCCCCTGACATTGCCGCTTTGGACTTACCGGACTTGAAACCTGCCCAAATATACGCTAGCATCAGCTTATGCCCTGTGGCCATGGCCTCGCGCCCCCGGTCCCGGAACGTACACCAGTCATGCCATGCCGAACGATACTTCTCCCTGGTAGCGGGTGCCAATGATGATTCAGCTAGACCCTCTATCCCGGCTTGACAATCTGCCAGATATAAGTGGGACAAGGTGACCCCGACAGGGATGCCTGAGGTGCCAAGGCTCGAAATTTCTCCCACTCCCCTCTAGATAATGAATCCACCAGCGCATTATCCACCCCAGGAACATGCTGCGCCCTGAAGGTGATATCATCCACTAAACACCTCCATACTAATCTCCGCAACAGCGTGATGACCGGCTGAGAGGTAGCCTTCTGCCTGTTAATGACCTGCACGACACCCAAATTGTCGCACCAGAAGACAATCTGTCTCCCTACCAATTTGGGGGCCCACAATTCCAGAGCAACTATGATCGGGAAGATTTCTAAAAGTAACAGGTTAGCAGTTTAGCTGGTCCGCACCCATTTCTCTGGCCACGGTGCTGCGCACCAGTCCCCCGTGAAATAGGCTCCAAAGCCCACACCCCCTGCCGCATCAGTATGCAGCTCAAGCTCCTGACTAGACATGTCAGACGCCGTCCCCGCTGATCTCCTGTCAGACGGGGAACGGACGTCTGACCTGCTGTCAGGCGGCTCCAGGAATCCACGCACTTCCGGATCTTCGGGCGCATGCGCCCTGTTTTCCATCCCGTTGCTAGGCAACGGGACACCGCTGTCTCCACCCGGACCGCCTCCTCCAGACCGCCAATCAGGTCATCCTAACCCCTATTTCAACCTGTCTCTGGCGCCATTAGGGTGCCAGAGTAACAGGTTCACTACCAGTGTTCCTGGCTTCCGTGCTTCTACATCCTTCTGAGTATCCTGCTATTGCTGATTACCTGTTGTGACCCCGGCTAGACGGCCATTCTATTTATCTGTGTGACCCATATTGTTCTGTGACATCGGCTTGGCGACTATTCCTTTGGATTACCCTTGGTACCTGATATTCCTGATTGTTGTGACCCAGACCGTCTGACCCTTCTACACTACACTGGTGACTGACTGATAGGACCGCGACCTGCGTGCCCTGTGCAGCGAAGTCCAAACCTCCTTGCGGCGGTCCCTGGTGAACACCAGGGGCACGTTAGACTCTGCGCCTGTTAGATCAGTAGTGCTAATACCAGTTAGTGTTTGCTCCACTTCAAGCATCCATAGGCCTACGGCCTGACAAGACACAGGGGGAGAAGGCCACAACCTAACCCCATTATAGTTCTGCAGGAAAAGATCCCATACTGCCAAATCCACTCGGATCTCGGCAGACAACTGTAAACGACAATGAGGTCTCTTACGCCCCGACGTTACCCTCTCCAAGTTAAAAAGTCCCAGTATAGACTGAGTCCTTTTTAAAAACATTGCCGCAGACCCTAGCGCCTCTCCTATGAGTTCCCGCAGCTTCTTTACCGTATCAATTGGAAGCCTACAAAGACCCAAGACCGTATCGATCTCGATGCCTAAGTACGCCAACCGGGTCGTAGGACCCTCTGTTTAATCATGCGCGACCGGAACACCAAGTGAATGAAAAAGAGCCCCTACTGAAAACAAAACTTCCCTGCAGGTGGATCCCTGGCTTGGGCCCACCACAAGAAAATCGTCCAGATAATGCGCCACGCCCTGGTGACCGGTTCCGGCACAGACGCACCAGTGTAGAAATGTGCTAAAACATTCAAAGAAGGAGCAGGAAACTGCACACCCCATGGGAAGGCATCTATCTACATAGTATCCATCACTCAGACAGAAACCCATGAACGGGAACGAGTCCGGGTGCAACGGAAGGAGCCGAAACGCCGACTCAATGTCGACCTTCGCCATCAACGCCCCAGGTCCAAAAGACCTCACCATCTCCAATGCTTCCTCAAAAGACTGATACGCTACCCTGCAATATTTTTCCGGGATGGCATCATTTACAGATGCCCCATTAGGGAAACAGAGGTGCTGAATCAGGCGAAACTTCCCCGCAGCCTTCTTAGGAACCACCCCTACCGGTGACACAACCAGGTTCCGATAAGGAAGGTTTGTAAAAGGCCCGATCATCCGCCCAAGCGCCACCTCTTTACGCACCTTCTCTGCCAAGATTTCAGGGAACACACTAGCGGATTTCAGGTTAACCACCGAGGTCGTCTTAACGGACCCCTCAATAGGTAACCAAAAACCATGCATAAAACCATCCCATAAAAATTCCGCAGCTCCCTTTATTGGGTAGCGATCCAGCCAGCGGCCGAGATTGACCACGTTAATGGTGACGCGGCTTTCCGCAGGTCCGGAAGCTGTTCCGTCACTCCCCCCCCCCGACTCGGCCTGTCACAAGTCTTGGCGGGATGACCCCCCCGCAACGGGTACAGGTGTGTGAGAACCTACACGCCGCTCCGCGCAGGCAACCGGACTTGTTAAAAGGGAAGCAGCGGCCCCTGACCTCACCATCTCCAATGCTTCCTCAAAAGACTGATACGCTACCCTGCAATATTTTTTCGGGATGGCATCATGTACAGATGCCCCATTAGGGAAAGAGAGGTGCTGAATCAGGCGAAACTTCCCCGCAGCCTTCTTAGGAACCACCCCTACCGGTGACACAACCAGGTTCCGATAAGGAAGGTTTGTAAATGGCCCGATCATCCGCCCAAGCGCCACCTCTTTACGCACCTTCTCCCCCAAGATTTCAGGGAACACACTAGCGGATTTCAGGTTAACCACCGAGGCCGTCTTAACGGACCCCTCAATAGGTAACCAAAAACCATGCATAAAACCATCCCGTAAAAATTCCGCAGCTCCCTTTATTGGGTAGCGATCCAGCCAGCGGCCGAGATTGACCACGTTAATGGTTATGCGGCTTTCCGCAGGTCCGTAAGCTGTTTCGTCACTTCCCCCCGACTCGGCCTGTCACAAGCCTTGGCGGGATGACCTCCCCCCGCAAAGGGTACAGGTGTGTGAGAACCTACACCGGACTTGTTAAAAGGGAGCAGCGGCCCCTGACCTCACAGGGAGTGGCCCCCCTGCCACGCCCCAAGGGCCGCTGCCATCCTGCCCCTAGGGTTAACTCTCCCCCCCATCCTGTGACACCTTTAGCCATACCTCAACGTCCCGGAAACCCAATATGAGGCTCGCATGGCCATCGTACTTCTCCCGAAACGCTTTGTCGTAAGCCAGCCACACTCCTGGGCGTGAAGATGCATACATCTCGTGGATCATGTGTAGATATTTAAACATGTCCATCCACTCCGTAGGGTGTGTTTCTAAATAACATGTTGCAAACAGGTAAGCCTCCGTAAGCCAATTCTTGTATGACTTGTAACTTGTCTCCCCAGCGCCACCCCGCGCGAGGGCTTGGGCCACCAGATTTTTCCCTTTATCCGTCATAGCGAACATGTCAATAAGTCTGCCCTTACGAATTCTGTCTCTGACCGACATTCTAACCCCTTGCAGATTCCCCGTACTAGCACAGCGCAACATCTCCGCCCCTGTAAGACGAGAACCTCTAACCTGATTTAACCGCCTATCCACTGGCTTGGCCCCTTTGCGCTGCACAAAATGCTTGCTCGACTTTTTTATCAGCTTCTTGAACAAGCCCCTGACCTATCTATCCCGAACTGGAACTATAACAATCAGACCACACAGATTGCACATCAGGTAAATCAAACAAATCTTGCTCACCTGCAAACACCGAGCCAGCCTCCGATACCTGCGCTCGACCTTCATCTCTGGACCATGCCTGGTAATGCTCCACTTGCTCCTCCGTTCTGCCAAACTGATCATCCTCATACCTTCCGGCCTCTGCTGAGAAAGAAACTTTACTGCTAGAAGCCTGAGACTGAACCACGGGACGCTGCTCTATGCTCCCGTCTATGATCTAAATGCACAACTTGACCAAGGTCAGATCTTGAGACTCCACCGTAATCCTCCACCCCAAGGGACTCTCTAACAGGAACCCCAACTGCACGGGACCTGTGCTGCTCATCCGAGCAGTGCAGGCCGGCCCTATGCCCTGAGTGAGACGGCTGCCCCGGGCTCCCCGCTGCTACCTGAGGCCCTGCAACATCATAACCGTGACCCCTAAACTCTCCAGGGATTGAGTGACCGGACCCTCCTCCCACCGGGGAGGACCTAACACCAGAGCCCACAAGAGCCGTTGATGTCTCCCCCCGAACAGCACTACTGCCCCGAGTATATGCCCTTTGCTCCCCTCCCAAATCGAATGAACCTGCTGAGGCCAGATCGGCCGCTGCATTCTGCACACTCCCTGCGGAAACACTGCCCAAACTAACCCTGCTGACTGAGCTGGCCTCCGCTATTCCCACGGAAATGACATCAGCTGCCGGGACACGGGATAATTGAAGGGGGGGGCGCCTACTAAAATGGCCACCGGGAACCCTCTGCCCGCAAAGCTGATGAACTCTCCCCGCGGAGGGGGGGACCCCCCGCCGTTGACCTGCCTCCCCCAACCCAAATGTCTCTCCTAGATGCACGCTGGCCGGGAATATCAATACCTCCAGACACCCGGCGCACCGCCGCATGAGAAGGCCGTCACTTCCGGTTCGGCGGTGCCCGGCAAATTCACTCCCGTACCCCTCCGCTGACGCCCGGGAAGGAGGAACCCTCAACCTGCCGCTAGACCTCCGAGCAGGTGAGGGGGGGGAACCACTCGCCCTGATGAGGGGGGAAGGGGGGTTGCGGACACCCACCATCACTAACTAGGGCGGCACTGAGGAAATTAACTAGGAGAAGCCCAGCAAATAGAACTAACAACAGCAAAAAACAACAAAATAAAAAGAATAGCTGGTACCAAAGAGGGGAGGGAGGGGAACGGAGGAGGGTGTGAAAATGAGGTGGGAAAAGGGGGGGAGAAAGGAGTGGAAACGGGAAAAGGGGTTGAATACAATACCACAAAAGGGGGAACTAAGGATAAGGAACACAATTTAAGGAAAAGCTAGCCAGAACGAAGCACAGAAATCAGAGAAATGGGAGACAGAGCAGAGAAGGGAGATACTTATCAAATCCACGTCTGCCAGCTCCAACTTCCAGACCTGCCAAGGCTGAGCAAACTCCGCCCATCCAACTTATAGCCCTATACCCCTCCCCTATGACATCAGATGGGCGTACCACAAAGTTAACTGTTAACACTCCAGAGAATAGACTCGGTTAAAGATACAGCAAAGCTTTTATTATCCTTCGCTCCTATGCAGATCTCAGTTCTTATTCCTCCCCCCATAGTAGCACAAGCCTATCTTTAAATTGCGTCCATTACGCCAATCAAAACGAGGGAGTGGAGGTGCCAATCGCATGGGCAACCAATTAGAATGCAGAAGGGGTGTGATTATGCTAATTTGCCCACCCCCCCTAAAAACAAAGCCTTGGTCTGTCCCTGCTCAGCTGTACACAACTGGAATCTAATTTGTAGCTATGGGCTTCAGCACTTTTGTTTCCAGTTTCCTATGTACTAGTTTTCATTAATGTTTCCAATAACATTTGGTTGTGGAAATAGAGCCTGCTGGATGAGGGATAGTCAACTATAAAGATGAATGGAAACTTACACATTGTTGGAATAGGCAGTAGAATCCATTTATATCAGCATCAGGTGAGATTTGTCTATTATTGAAGAGGTAAATTGAGGCATGACTAACCAGCTCATCAGGTCAATTACAGTTATCAGTTTCAGGCCTATGGCTCTCTTAATCTGACAGTAGTCTAGATTTCCCTGTGATTATTGTAGGTAATTCAGAACTAATGATAACATATATTTTGACAGCAGACAGAGAACGTCCAGTTATCTCCACATTACAGACATTCTGAGACAAATCATTTCTACTATGCCTGGAGGAAGGAGGAGAATCTGCAATAAGTGTTTGATTTGCACAGGATAGGCAGGAATGTGACAGATCTGAGTTCTGTGCTTCAAACAGGATGTGCTTGGTGAAATATATATAAAAATATTACTGCTCTTACTTTACTCATTATATATTTATCACAAACAGTGCATGAAATAGGATGTGGTTGGAAAAATGTATATGACTGTAACTGCTGTGATGGCTCCCTATATATATTTAAACAAAAATGGAAATTACAGGAAGTTGATTTTACATTTTTTCTAAACTGGTTTATTTTAATGGAATAAATGTTTAAAGTTTCTAAGGCGCTTCACTATTAACTGCAGCCCGGATGTAAATTCTTAAAACCACACACTAGTTTTTGTGTAATAAATAACAAATAACATGTGACAAATAATTGAAAAAACTCTTATCTCTGTTAAGATTACTTAATAAGGCAACATAATGATAATATAAATTGTGAGACTGTCACGGATCAATGTAGAAATACAGCTAAGGAGCCATGGATAAGGTGAAAAAACAACAATGTTTATTGCTGGAGAGTATGAACAGGTGATCAAATAATGAAATTGCAGAAATTACCAGATGTACAGTAGTTGCAGGTAAATGGGAGGTGAGGAAAGATTCCAGGCAGCATGAATCCAGGAGGAAGTGACCACAGAGTATACTATCAGGATATGACAACAATAACCAGCAATGACTGCTGGGAGAGACAGGTTTAAATGGAACACACCCAGGTGCATGGGATAATGAGTGAACAGAAAGGTTAACTCCTAAAACACAAAAGCAGGCACAATTGCAGCACCTCTGGTTATCAGAGGTACTGCTGCAAACACATAAAATGAAACACAATAATACAGTCCAAAACTCCAGGAGACAGGAGCTGCCAATACAAGCAGCAAGCTGTAAGCAGATTGTTACAGAGACAAAATAAAATATAAATATACTTAAATTTGTGCGATGTGTTGAAAATTTCTTGCCTCCCGTTTTTTCAATGGGTACTCTGGGAATATCATACAAAAAAAAAGTAAACAAAAATTAATAATAGTGCAATATTGTTTTGATAAAATTTATATTTAACACAACATAAATCAGTAACAAAATGTGTCCGATTTTTCAATGGTGACTTTTTTCTTGTTCTCTGGGGAAATAGAGACACTGGAAAGTAATCTCCTCATCCAGATGTTTAATATCAGTAGGTTAGTTCAATAAATGTAACACTCAGCTCTCCTCCTCCTAAGGAATTGACGAAACTAGAAAGCGAATGATGAATGCCAAAATGTGAACAATGAACAGTGTACTGTTCGTTGTTCAAATGATAAACAATAATAAAATACTTTTTTATTTTTAGAAAATAGTATATAGAGAATATAAAAATGAAAGTATAAAAATTACTAATTTTAATATGAACCTTGATCACGAAGGGCTAACATTGAACATGAACTTTGAATGGTGAATGTGAGCTGCAAATTTCAATACATAAATTTGAATCAAGGGCAATAATGCTGCAAACATGTTCATGACCAAGAAATTTGAAACAGTTTGAAATTTGAGAGCATCTCTACCTAAGATTATGGAGCTTTTATCGTTAATACTTGCCAACTTTTCCTCGTTGGCTTTAGGTAAATTTCGGGGGAGCTGGGCGTGCGGGGGTCGGGCTTGACAAATTACATCATAAAGAAGACACGACATTTGTGTCATTAAGCCCCGCCCCCAACTTATCTAATGCAGGGGCGAGAACCGGGAGGTTGCCCTGCTCTCCCAGGAGCCCGGGAGGTCACCCACAAATGCGGGAGTCTCCCGGACATTCCGGAATGTAGGCAACTATGTGTTAAAGAAAAGCAGCTAATGAATCTCTAGAGACTGAAGTGTCTTTTACATTTCTGTCTCCATTACTGAAGTCATGTTGTCTTACCTGTCAGTCTTTGATTAAATCTTGGTCTCCATGAAAATGACCACCTCCATAGGCATCAATACATGGACATAGCATATTTCTGAACTGTGTCATCATGTACTGGCTCAGCATCAGGGAGAATGCCAGACTCTTCATAGAGTGAGAGAGATCACCCCTATTTCAGGGAGTCTCCCTGTTATTCAGGGAGAGTTGGCAAGTATGTTTTATCATGATTAAAACTCTTTAAATCACATATTTTTCTACCAAACATTAACCTCTATTATCAGCTAAAGAGATGGACATTTTCATTCACCACTTTAAAAAGAAACCCAAGTGCCCATGATTGTGGCTTCTGGTTTTCAGTCAGAACTGAGACACTACCCCTGGAATCATGTGAAAAATGCACTGAACAGTCTACAGGGCTCTATGGAATGGTCAGAGCGAATGAGTAGCTGGTAAATCCAATCTCTTTATTCTTTTAATAAATGTTGATAAATGTGCATTCAAGTCTGTAAATATTATAACAAGGAACTGGCCCATTTAAAGGACATCTAAATACAAAAAGTTTAAAATTTCATATATGAAGTGTATTTTTACAAATATGTTCAGTTTTGCACTGACTTTCCATTGCAGCTGTGTTAAAAAGAAAAGTTATATTGGCTATATAGTAAATAGATGTAGCCACCCCATCAGCGGCGCTGCATTGTAAAGGGAAACTTCCCTTTACAATGCAGCGCCGCTTTAAATTTAAGCGCTGAAGAGGCTGAACACGCCGGAGATGAAGAATCTGGAGATTCATACATTTACCCCCAGGGGTGGGTTGGGCCAGGGAGCAGGGTGGCTTATTATCCCATATTCAATGCTTTGGGCTGGCATCTTTACAGATTAGGACACACTCTGCCTGTTGCCTTAGAGTACTGTGTACCACATAGTCCAAGCTGGAATAAATGTTAGGAGCTTGCTCTGAATTGCACTGGAACCACACAGTGCACAGTAATTGGCCCAGTCAGAAGTGGAAGAAGCGCTCAGAGACACCTTCCGAATGGCCACGGCCTGCGCCTGCTCCAAGCACAGTCCGCCTACCTGCCTTGACTTCCCCTTGCCTTCCCTGCCCACCTGTGACTCTATTTTCCTCTCCATGTTAGTCTTGCACTCTGCTTGTGTCTGTGTCTCCCTGTCCCCTATTCGGTGTCAGTCAACCCACTCAATTGATCTGTCCCTTTGTGTTTGTCCCTCTATGCCCAGTTTAGTATATGTGCAACTTTTTCTAACTGTCTCCCCCTGTGTGCCTCTGTCACCCCTACATGACTGTGTGTATCTCTATCTCCTTATTGTGTCTGTCTGTCTCTTTCTTCCTCCACTTTTGTGTGTCTGTATATCTGTCTCCAATGTTGTCTCTCTCTATCTGTCTTATCTATCTAAACCTCTGATTTTCTCTCTGCCAGTGCCCCCCAATTGTTTTTTTGTCTCCGTCTCCACATTATTTATGCCTGTCCCTTCCTTTCTCTCCCTACGTGTGTATGCCTCTCTTTGTCCCTCATGCCACCTGTACCCCCTCCCCATCCCATCTGTTCCTTCTCCTTCTTCTCCCACTCTCCTCCTGCATCACACCTCCCTCCTTGTCTTCCACTTATTTCCTCTTCTGCTGGAGTTGATGTGGTAAGCAGAACCAGTGCTGTTGGTGGCCAATCAGAAGTGATGTGGATGATCAGAGGCATAACTGTGTCCAATGCCCCATAATTGTACCAAGTGTCCGAAGTGGAAATTTAGAAGTGGTGGTATGGAAACTGTAAGTGAAAAGTTTTACAATCAATTCACTACTAGAAGTTGTGGTATGGCATACCACCGTATACCAGCCCACATTGACCTCTGATTGTACCTAAGGATGGCAGGAAAGCACAATTTCCTGATTTTAATAATTGTTGAGTGTCTGAATAGTAAACTTTTCTTACATTGTGTTTCTTATTCACAAAGCTCAAAATGCCATTAGTGCACATGCTAATGTGGTTTTGAGACACTTCCAGTAAGGGATTCCTCATTGAAGATTTGGCTTATACTAATTGGTCTATTTATTAAATGGTGAAAAGCCCATCGATAGGGCTTTTTCATGCTTCAAAGTGTTACAACAGGCAATAACACTGCCACCTCCAGAGGTGACACTCTGTTGCAGGTAAGATTGGCTTTGCATGGGGAAGCCTATACTGCTTCCCCATGCAAAGCCTATACTGGCATTGACAGATGAAAACCTTTTAATAAATTCCTTTATTTTTTTCTCATTGTTTACATTTTTTAAAATATTTTTTTTACTTTTTATCAATTTCATTACTTTTTGATTTATAAGTGGAACTGAAAGCCCAAATCATGTGAGACACTGCAAGCTAGCTCATACATGCGCATATCTACAGTATCTGGCCCAGTGAAGTGATAAGTTAATATTCTAAAATAAGAAAGGATGTTAGGTGAGGCCTGGGAGCAATTGGAGTAGCACATATAACTACTATCTCTCCGGTTTGGATATCCTGCAAACTATCCTAAAACAGTGAATTACCTGGAAACACCGAGTTGTGCTGTCATGGTCATATGCCGCCTGCTGCAGGGTCACGTATGGCCATATAATAATGACTGAATGGTCTAGTTTATGCAATTGCATCTTGGATAAATGAACATGTATGCTTTGTTTTTACGATGAAACATAATTTATGCATGTATAGATCTATGATTGAGAATTAGAAGAGAATTAAGGGGCAAATTGGAGGAGAATTGGAGGAATAACAGACAGAATACTATTTAAATTAACAGGATATGAGGGAATCTCTATCCCTGATGTAGCCTTTATGGTGAAATGCGTTGGCCAGAAGGAGATTCTGCAAACATCATACTGAGTTGCAATCTGTACATAGATACGAGAAGCAGGACTTCCTACACACATAGTATCTGCAGTAGAACGCAAGAGACAGCGTGCATTCCACACGCTGAAGCCAAAAAACAGAAGTTCGGCTTTTGAAACGCAGAGTGCGTTCCAACTCACAGGAAGTGAATCGGATGGTAGCCAAACAGCAGTGCTTCTTAGCGGTCAAGGACGGGAATCAGTGCACAGAATGTCTGACTGCCCGGAGCGACCTTACGCTACAGAAAACATTTACCAAGGACATATTTATGGACATGTATTAAAACATGAGTACTCATGCAACTTTATGCATGCATTAATTGGACTCTTGTATCTTTCAAAAACATTCTACAGATCACTGACAAGTGTGTGTGGAGATAGAATAAGAGCATTGATTAACTTGAACCTGAATGCAAGCTACAGGTTCTTAAGGTAGGACTTGCTCCATGTGAATAGACTTTTAATTGCAGGGTTGTGATATAAATATATCCCCACTTATCTGATATTGCAGAATTGACTACTTTTATTAAATAAATATTGGATGTAACCTGCATTTGGGTTGTTAATATAAACCAACTGATATACATGTGGTGCCAGGAAGTTTATTCTCTGCATACTAAATAAACAGAGACCAGCTCTCTAGACACCGCCAGTTTTTCTAGCAATAGTCACACTGAACAGTGAAACAAACAGGTTTTTTTTACCTGACACTCTTCCCAGAGCCCTAGCTTGATGGACAGGTGACACTCCCACCATCCCTTTAAAAGGAAGTACTCATCACCTGCTTCTGTTTGATTACTCTTACTGCAGACAGGCCCTAAGGCTGTGGGAAAAAGGCACTTCCAAACCATGTAAGTTAAATCAAACTCTATGGGCCTGATTCATTAAGGATCTTAACTTAAGAAACGTCTTATTTAAGTCTCCTTTACTAATCCATGTTACAATGCAAGGGGTGCAAATTAGTATTCTGTTTTGCACATAAGTTAAATAATGAATGTTTTTTCATGTAGCACACAAATACTTGATAGCTTATTTGTACACTGAAATTTAAAGTTGATATTTGTGTGACTGGCCCACCAGATTCACAGATTCAGGACAGTTGGTAGACTGTCCTGCTCTCTCCTATCTGTTCTTGTCACTTTCGCCACTTGTGGCTGCTGGTGTCTTTAGCTCAGTTGCTGCTTGTCTTGATCCTGGAATGTTGGATGCCCTACTTGAAAAAAGAATGGATACATGAAATTTAGAAAATTCCAACCAGCCCTGGTGTTAAATCAGTAGCCACCCATGTTTTATAATTATGTCTCACTTCATCCCCAACATTAAAATAATAGTCACATTTGCTAAATAGATCTATTGCCCCCCAACCAGCCCTGATATTAAATAATAGCAAACATATTTAATAAATAGACCTATTTCCCTCCAACCAGCCCCAACATTAAATTAAAAGTATTTTCATTTAATATATAAACCTATTTCTCTCCCTTCAAACAGCCCCAGCAATAAATTAAATAGCATTTACCTTTAACAAATATAACCATTTCCCAAAACCATCCCTGGCATTAAATAATTCATATTTAAATGTAATAAATGCCCTACTCCCCAAAAACAGACCCATATTCAATTAATTACCCCAAACCACTCCAGCATTTAGTTAAAGGTCCCGTCATGTCACCTTAAATTAATAGGCCCCACTATTAAATTAAATATCTCTACCAATAAACTAAATTGCCCCATCATCACCCCACAAATAAAATAGCAGCTATTAAATAATGAGCCCCCCACCTGCACTCTACCATTAAATATCCTACCTCCAACACTATATTATGACCCACCCTTCCCTCACATATTATATTAACATAATTCCCACTCACACACTATATTAACATAACACCATGGTTGCTTACTCTCATGGAATCTCCGGGAGACTCCCAAAGTTCTGGGGGTTCTCCCGGAGTGCAGGGCAACCTCCCGGTTTCTGGTCCTCCCTCATTACTTAAGTGTCAGGGGGGCGCTGTTTAGGACGCAATTTGCGCGGCCCCACGGATCTCCGCTCCCACATGCCCACCTCCCCTCTGATTTTCCGCAGGACAGCTTGCCAGAGTTGGCAAGTATGCATAACACACACTATATTAACTTGCTGCACACACACAAACTATATTAACATAACACACTGCTCACACACACTATATTAACATACTAGACACACTATATTAACATCCCTGCCCCCTTCCCTTACCTTGTTCAATCCTCAGCAATTCACACATGGGATGACACCTGTCATGTGGTGCAGCTCCCATGTGACCCCGGGGCTCTCACTGACAGGGCACACATAGGGGAGGGGGGACTATTATTATTAGGAGATTATGGAAGGTAGATGGTTCCCCCCCCCAAAAAAAAAAAACTATGGAGCTTCAGAGGGCCCCCAGGAACCCCAGGCAGGCCCGGATAAATTGTACCCGCCCCCTTCCTCTCACGCCCCTGCACATGTGTCCTCCATCTGTTAATCTTTAAACTAGATGCACTGCTGCTCAAACGTGTTACTCAGCTTGCATCCTTTCTCTGCAGATTGCCAACTAAATGCCTTCCTTTGTTACACTTTTATTACTTATAATTAAAATATTATACTTAAAATCAGCGAAATAATAGCAGATGTGAAAATAGTGAGGATAGTGAATTATTGTGATATTTTAAAATACTGAGCATATCTTAAATCCGTTTGTTAACTGTTATATATTTCAGATTATAAATAATGAATGTTAAGTAGGAACTTAACTGAGCATTTATGTCTTGGCTGTATTGCTTTTGGTGCTGTCTATACCGTTTTGCAACACTAAATCAGCTTTCTCCTCCGATATACATAATAATTATGAAAGTTGCCATCAAAGGAATTTGCTCTTTAATTTTGAAGAGAGTGTTTAAAGTGAATGCTATATGTTTTCAATTACTGTTTTATATTAACTGAAACAGGGATTAGTTCAATTTAAGCTATAAGTAGTTTTGCTGTTGTTGCTCTGCATGTGTCAATACTGTCCCCATATAGAGCATTTGTTCATTCATTCATTCACACTAATGTGCAGTTGTGAATTGCTATCTTCCATAGATGGCTCCACTACATCTCTGGGCTAATCGGAGCTCTCTTCATTTCGATTTCAGAGTCTTAGTGGGATTGGTTTTATTTAATCAAATTTGGATTAGGTAGGTTTAGGAAACGCCAATGTGCATATCTCTGAGTTACCTTTTACAAGGCAAAACCGATCAGAAGTTGGAGCAGGATTTTAAATTTATTCTGACTAATCAGTGATTAGAATTTTGGCTTCTGTTTATTGGTCAATACCTGGTGAATTATTAACCCCTACTAGTCTGGGTTCTTTTTCATTATGATTCATTTTGCAATCAATCTCAAAAATTATATTGACATTTATTTTGTAAGTTATAAGGTATATTTAAATTTGTATCATTATAATATACTAATTTGGTGACAAATTTTCAATCTATTATAGTATGAGTTTAGATGGAGAATGTTATACTTAATTTAACTTATTTGGATCTTAATTTGATGCTCTCATTTTTCGTTAAAAGGTGGTTATTACTATTACCAATGACGTCTACACTAACACATTTCCAGTTGTCTCATATGAAATCCAGTATTGAACATTTATTCACTCAATATCTTTGATATTGATATGACGACACTTTGTGTGTCATATCATTCACAATTAAATGCCGGTGCTCTAACCATGCTGCAATCATAAATTTCCCTGATCCCCATGGGTCTCCGCCATACATAGCCGTTCAACGTGAAATGCTCCCCACGCGAATCGTGACAGCCACCTTTAACACTTCAGTTTCCTTGACGCGCCCTGCTCCGAAAAATACGCAGTGCTACAAGAAGCAACTTTACTTGCCTCCCAATTATAGCCACCTGAAGGGTGTCCTTGCCACCCATCTTTATCCTTCCACAGCATCATATTTCCATGTATCTATCTTTCAATATAAAATCACAATATATGTTGTTTATAGTTAGCATCTTAATTGATCATTTGAAGTGTGTTGATTATTCGTAATATTTAACTTGCTTATCGTTATATGTATTATAGTCGCTTATCATTATATATTTTAATCACTTATCAATACATGCATTCCTGTAATTCATATAATTAAACATTTTCAGGGATACTGTAATTAGGAGCCACTTAACAGATCTACTCCCCTTCATGGCTCCATCAGCAATTCATACATGTGGGTAGAAAGGATATATTATGATAATCTTTCATATTTTTATTAAATTAATCATTCTATCCATATATGATAACACTTATAATTTAAACATCATGGGGCCAATTCAATTGTGGCGCGAATAGCGTAGCGTTAACAGGGTTACCGTTAATACGGTAAAACTGAGCATAATTACCCTTAATACAGTAATTTAATCGGTAGATTTTTACTTGCGGCCCCCTGAGCTGTGAGATGAAATCCAGACTAAAATTACCGTATTAACTGTAATACTGTTAACGCCGCGCTATTCTCGGCGCAATTGAATTTTTCCCCCATATATCAAAATTTTCTATTACTCAGTGAACATTTAAATATCAATATATCAATATCAATATATAAATGGAAAGAGAATGTATTGTATATATCAATATATAAATGGAAAGAGAATGTAATGTATATATCCAATACCTTATTTTTTTATTATTGTTCAAATATTAATCTCATTCATAATTTAAATATATTTAGAGGGATATCATATCCCGCATGTGTTTAATTAGCTATATATTAAAATCAAAGTGAAATTAGTTGTGACTTTGAGTGATTTAATATGTAAATTAATATTGTGTGTATATTCTGGATAAGAAACAGTTGAAATTTATTAAATTTATTGTTGTGTATGATCTATCATTATTAGTGATGTGACAGTATCATTAAAGTGTTGTTGACGTTAATGTTTATGTATTATTATTGCTTATATCATCAAGTTATTAAGCGATTATATTTAAAAAGCTTCTTCTATTGGCTGCTGAATGTATGGTGCAGATAGTTGACTTTAGTGAAAATTTGTAAGTGGCTTTATGATCATTATCATCATCATCAGGGCCGCCATCATGGGGGTACGGGGGATTCTGTTGTACCAGGCCCGCGCTCACCAGGGGGCCCGGTACAACACACAACACATACTTACCTGGGGGCCCGCTGTCTTGCAGTCCACTGGTCTCTGCTGATGTCTTCAGCCTGGCTGTCACCGTGACAGCCAGGCACCAGAATGCGATCGCAGGGGTGGAGGAATCATTCCCCCTGCGATCATGTGCTCTGCCTGTGACAGATCACATGATTGCAGGGGGAATGATTCTTCACGGTGACAGCCAGGCTGAAGACATCAACAGAGAGCAGCGGACTACAAGACAGCGGGTCCCCAGGTAAGTATGTGTTGCGCTGTTGCTCATGGGGGGGGGCATACTGGGCCCCATGATTTCTGAAGGCGGCCCTGATCATCATCATTTATTTATATAGCGCTACTAATTCCACAGCACTGTACAGAGAACTCAGCCACATCAGTGCCTGCCCCACTTGAGCTTACAGTCTAAATTCCCTAACATACACACACACACAGACTAGGGACAATTTGATAGCAGCCAATTAACCTACTGGAATGTTTTTGGAGTGTGGGAGAAAAACGGAGCACCCAGAGGAAAGCCACTCAGAAAATACAAACTCCACACAGATAAGGCCATGGTCAGGAATCAAACTCATGACCCCAGTGCTGTGAGGCAGAAGTGTTAACCACTAAGCCACTTGCTGCCCCATGATAAACTGCAACAATGTTCTAAAGTTTAATGTGAAGTGTAGCTCAAAATGAACTGTGTGTGGTGATGTGAAACTGTCTCTAGTTTTCATTTGATCAAGATATTCATAATTTTGTTATATTCTTTTATGGCTGCTGTGTCTCAATATTATAATTTCTGTATGATATATCAATCTTATTTAATTTCTATATAATATTTTATGTGGACTATAAATTATATTTGTCTTTTTAATTTAATATTGATCTATGTATGGAATCATCATATATACACAAATAGACAAATATAGTTCATATTATCTACAGAGCACGATTGTCTTGTTTAATGTAACCTTAATCAATGTAGAGAATCAATAATATTCTCTACTGTCTTATAAAATGCATGTCATAATTGTTGATCCATGATAATTTGAAATCCCTATGATTAATTTTAATGTGGAGGTTTTATTATATAATATCTTAAGGTTTTCTTAAGGCTTTAAAGAGGTGCTGCTTGCCATTAATTCATTTGAAAAAAGGGTGACTGACAAAATAAGGGAAGTACAAACTGTGTTATACCTACTGCGCCAAGGTATGCAGAAAATAAGGGAGAGAGTGGTTGCAGCGGAAGCTCACGTATTCTTCCTGGAGGACTGGTTGGTTCATCTATTTGGGAAAGATGGCTTTACTACATAATTTACTATTGAAAGAGCTCATCGAATTTCTAATCAGAGGCCACCACCAAGTGCTCCCCTGCATACCTTTATTGCAAAGATTCTTCATTTCAAGGACAGGGAGGCTGTTCTCCGTCTTGCTTGGACCATAGGTCCGATGAGGTATCAAGACCAAAGGGTGGCTGTCTTTCCTGATTTCTCTAATGATGTGCAGAAGAATAGATATCAATTCCTACAAGCCAATAGACAATCTTCAAATACCTATTGCCAGTGGTTCCCAAACTTTTGCAGTTCGCGGCACCCTTAGAGTCTCCAAATTTTGTTCAAGGCACCCCTCCAAAATAATTACTGAGCAGTCCTGTTTTAGAAGTAGTTGGGTCAAAAAATTGTAATAAGTATTTAGGTCACGACAGAAATACTTATTTAGTTGTATGCAAAAATGCCCCTCTGCATCCAGGCACACTGCAGCCTCTGCATCCAAGCACACTGCCCCCTCTGCAACCAGGCACACTGCCCCCTCTGCATCAAGGCACACTGCCCTCTCTCACATTGCCCCCTCTGCCCTCTGTCCCCTCCTCTGCTCTCTGTCACGCTCTCCCCCTCCTCTGCCCTCTGTCACCCTCCTCTGCCCTCTCTCACGCTGTCACCCTCCTCTGTCCTCTCTCACGCTGTCACCCTCCTCTGTCCTCTCTCACGCTGTCACCCTCCTCTGTCCTATCTCACGCTGTCACCCTCCTCTGTCCTATCTCACGCTGTCACCCTCCTCTGTCCTCTCTCACGCTGTCACCGTCCTCTGCTCTCTGTCCCCCTCCTCTGCTCTCTGTCCCCCTCCTCTGCCATCTGCCTCCTCCTCTGCCATCTGTCCCCCTCCTCTGCCATCTCTCCCCCTCCTCTGCCATCTCTCCTCCTCCTCCTCTGCCATCTGCCCTCCTCCTCTGCCATCTGCCCTCCACCTCTGCCCCGCGCCAGGCGCCAGCTATAGAAAAAAAGAAAGCAAACAGAAACTTACCAATCCGCGTGGCGCTAGGACCCTGCAGCCTCCTCTCTCGCGCAGCTGTCACTGACGTCGATATTCAGTGACAGCTGCGGGAGAGAGGAGGCTGCTGGGTCCCGGCGCCGCAGGGATTGGTAAGTTTCTGTGTTCTTTTTTTTTTATGGCTGTCCCGCGGCACCCCAGTGACAGCGCCGCGGCACCCCTGGGAGCCGCGGCGCACACTTTGGGAACCGCCGCCCTATGCCTTGCTTTTACTGGCCCGGCTGCAGGTGGTGGTGGACGGCATCATTCATTTTTTTCAATTCTCTGCATGTTGCTGTCATCTGGTTGGATCGTAACACTTGTCGTTGATCCTCTCAGGGACTGTATAATGTGAACTCTCTTGTATATGGATATATCATTTCTGTGGATTGCATGCTCCTGTTTCATGTTTGAAAATCTGTGATTTTTCCTTATTATGTTTCTCACATACATGATATTCTCTCTGTCTACCTGTAGGTATATACTGCCAGCTGACGGCTGCCCCACCCTGGCGGAGACCATGCAGAACTTTATATAATATTTTAATTTCTCACTGTCTTGCCCATTTGACCAAGGCGGGCCATGATGACAGGGCTTGCTACTTCTCCTTTCTTCTCCTCTTTTATTTTGTGTAAGTAAAGTAATTGGATGAAGTAAACTAAATTGATTAATATTGTTTTACCATGGATTGCGATTGCTACGCCACGTGTTGTGAGACAATCGCACAGATTCATAACACACATTTACATTCTCACTTACACTTCTAAATAATACACATTTATTAAGGTTCCAATCCACATTCATTTATTAGTAAAATGTATTTTACAATCTTTTTCATATAAATTATAATGTGGGGGAAAAGCTAAATAATGTTTCTGACATCTGAATTACATTGAGTTTGGTATCAATCTGCTCACAATTTTATGAGAAAGTTTCCGGTGTTACTTGTGTAGCGCTCGCACCTTGCGAACGCTAGTTATAAATAATATCACTATTTCATATACCAAATAACCAGTACACAGGGGTCATAAAAATCAGTTTGTACAAGTCTAGAGGTGAGAGCCTGAGAAAAGGACACCTGGCAGTTTAAAGAACAATGACCAGAAAAATTCACCAATGCTACGTCGAGTACCTGAGAGTGCAAGAACCTTTGACCTATGAATGAAGACCTTACAACTGTAACTGTATATCTCTGTGATGTAACTACTTTTACAACTGTATATTGTATAAATTGTTGAGCTCTGGTTTTTGGACCCCAGAGCGTTCTCCTAGAAACTTGTGTCAGTGCTGGCAGGCGCATGCTTATGCTTACCAAACTTTGCTTTTTAATATACTTTGTGAATAAAACCTATGTGCGTTGGAACCATAGCGATTGCAATGAACAATATTTATTGGTAGCGAAAAGATGAATATAGCAATTTATTTCTAGTCCCTTTTTTCTGGTTGCTTTTTTAATCGACTCTGACCCTTAAGAGTCTTTTTGGGAAGGTGTTCTGTTGTAATGTTTGGGATAGAGGTATGCCACACTTGGGCTTGGGTGCAGGGTGGGGGTTGGGACGGTTGGGGTTTACAGGGTGGTGGTGGGGGAACAGTTTGGGTGTTTACATTTTTTCTGTTAGTGCATTCTGGTTCTTTGCATCAATATTGTGTCACTGTGTCATTATGTTATTTGGGTTCTTGCGGGTCCATCTTCCAATCATTAATTTCGAGGGAGCTGCTGGTGGTGCTCTTATTTCTTTGTTTGTATGTTCCTGCTCAGGATAGAATATGCACGTAATGTAACCAGAGACCTCCGGATTCCAGTTCATGGAATATTAGGGGGCTGAACAATAATATGAAGCCCTACTTAGTGTCTAGGTTTGTTAAGCATTATGATTTATATATTGTATGTTTTATGGAAATACATTTGTCGGTGAGTAAGGTTCTCCCACTTAAAATGCACTGGATTGGTCAGGCCAATCATTATACTCATGCCTCCAATTCCAGAGGCATTAAGTCTGTTTTAATTAATAAATGAATTCCTTTTTTATTAGTAAAGATTCAAATTGACTCCCAGGGAAGATTTCTGTTATTGAAGGCTACCATTAACTCTGCCCGCTGTTATTACTAGCTGTGTATATACTGCCATATAGTAGTGAGGTTTTGAAATGCTGGGGGGAGTTTGTGGCACTTTTTCCCAACTCCCCCATGGAGACTTCTATTATGTCATGGATAAAAATCTAGACAGGTGGCGGGAGTGCAGAACTGCAATGGTATCTGGTACCTCAGTCTTTAAAAATGTAGTCACTGAATTTAGTCTAGTGATGTATGATGGCTAAGGCATCCTAGTTCAAATCAATTTTCCTGCTTCTCATTCTCTCATAATGTGTTTTCCAGGATTGATGTAGCACTGATCTCTAGCCTATTGGTACCTGCTTTGCGTTTTTTGACATATATGCCATGGACTACTTCCCTTATCTATTCCATGTTGATTATAATATTTCTAGAGGACATGTGGAAGTTTTACCCATTCTGGCTGTCTCTCATGGGGGCTACCTGAGCTGGTTGCTCTGTGGGAAGGATTCTTTGCTTTGAACACCGACACACGGCACAACACCCTTTAGTGTGGGACTCATTTAAGGCTTACCTCTGGGGCACCTTGAAAAATAAAGAATGGAGATCAGTAAATCTTGGAAGCATAAGGAAACAGCAGTGGGAGCAAACCTGTAAGACTTTGGAATCGATTTACGTTGAAAATATTTCCACTGGCTCCCACCTTAATTGGCTTTCCACCTAGAAAATATGAATGGATTACCTTCTAGGTAAATCTAAGCGCAAGCTGCCTTTTAGTAAGCACTCCCATAGTCTGGTCCCCCCAAAATGGACTGTGCGCCTTAAATACTTAGGTATTTGGATATCTGGTGACATTGAATATTCAGCCCCAAATTGATTTGATAAAATCTAAAGTTCATACCTAGGGAAAACTGCCTTTTTCAGTGCCAGGGCAGATAAATCTTATTAATATGATTATCCAACACAAGTTCCTGCATGTGGTTCAACAAGCACCAGAGTTTCTGCCCACGTCTGTGTTTCACAAAATTGATCAGTTCCTGTCTTCTTTCGTGTGGGGTGTTGAGAGAGCGAAAATCAAAAGAATCAGAAAGTGGCACAGCAAGAAAGAAAGGGAAGACACAAAAGCAAGGGGAGAAGAAGAATCAGAAAGGTTGCATGAGTGATTACACTGAAGGGACTGCAGATGGAGCTGTTCCTAAATGTGTTATTGTGTTGTCACTCTGTATTATAGTAATGTACTCTGTTGTACATGGAGTCTTCTAGTTTCATCTCATGTTAAAGTTACATTGAAGATGTGTTCTGTCTGTATGCTGATAGAAGGGCACTGTTTAATATAAAATTATTATTCCACAAGGAAGTTCCCAGCATGTGCCTATGGATAGTGTATGAAAGAAGTGCAATCTGCAACAAATATGTCACCGCTGTTTCTGATCATTTTTGTGATCTAAAATGCTGTCGAAATAAAAATTACTTTTAACGTTAAATGCAATGTACTGAAAATGATGTGTGATAAACTTTCATGAGAACAGCTGAGCAGAAAGGTGGAGGTATATTTAGTGGAAGGGTATATTGAATAAATTGAGTTATTTTTGTATTCTGGTATGATGTATTTTTCTTCTTCCTGTAGCCCCTATGTGGAGCAAAGGGCTTCTGAGAAGCACTTCCATTGGGTTCTATTGCCAGCAAATCTCTCTCCAAATCTAATAGCCATAGAGGAGGACAGACTTAACATTATTGTAGAACAACCCCAGCTTTGTTTTTTGGTGATGTGCAAGGTCCAGCTCAAAAACAGTACTACTTATTCCAAACTTTCATCAGACGTACAATTGTATGTACCTATACCAAACTATAGTGTAGAGATATAGACATTGTTAGTAGTGTTAGATCTAAAATTCTGATCCAAGTTTGCCTGTGGTGTCAAGTATATCTGGAAGCGTTTCAATCAGCTGGAGAGAATAGACACAGACCAAGTTCTGTATACAAGGAATATTCTCTGTTTATTGATATCAAGATACATGTCTTTATAGCCTTCTGAATATATGAATCCTACGTCATAAGCATACAATAGTCTATGGGATACGCTGCTGATTAACTTTCTCACGTATTCTTGAGGTGTTTAACTTTCTCCCCCTTCTCAGGACAGATGTGTCAATTGTTCTTCACTCAAGGGGGGCTGGAGGTTTATCTCCTGTCTACCATGTCCAACGTCAGGCACAGCTCCCACACTATGAGCTGAAAATGTAACCACCTATTGTTCACATATCTTGATAAATTCAGTTATCTATGTCAGCTTAACCTTGTAAATCTTGTAAAACTGCATGTCAGCAGAAAAATGAATAATCTCTTTTAGCAAATAATATATCTATGCGAGTTACAAAAATGGCTGAACAAAGGTTTTATGAGGCCTTAACAAAAAAATCATATTTAACAGTAGTAAAGTCACAGTGCCCTATCTTTACATAATATAATAATGTAATAAAGTGTCATATATACAAGAGAGACCATATTGACTGATGTGAAAGTCAAATTTTCCATATAAAATGTAATTATATACAAACACCTCCACATCCATTGTTCACCCCTCTAAACTTTAAATGGGAATCTTCTATCCCATAATAGTCCAAATGCAAATAATAAGTAATAAGTAGTTAAACAAGACAACTGCTAACCATCTTTCATCTCTTCTATTCTAGGTTTGTCAATGGAGTACTGAAATTATCACCATCTCACCCTCGCCTATTCTCATCTGTGCAACTGTTTGTGTTTTAAAAGTATGCAACAGGACTGTTTATATATTGTTTTAACCTATGCTGACCAATTAGCAAGGATGTAGAATATTCTGAAATCAGACTCACTATATTGTAGAATTCAGTCTAGGCAGTACAATGCAGGCCATAGGTCACTTCAAACAATACTTCTCCAAAGGTGGGGACAACTCAGTTCAACAGCTGTGTAAGTGTCTTGCCTCAGGGAACCGCTGAAAATCTGGTTTAAACTAATCCATTCATACAGTACCTTGGAGAATTAATCTTATATTAATCATAACTAGCGACCACTATGTGCAATCGCTTCTCTGGTGACACCGGATTCCTGCGGGTGAAATGTGTTTTAATATAAGACGAAACACAATACATTTCTTAGGACCTGAACCATAAATATATTTAATGTAGGTTTACATTTATGTAATAAATATTTTCTGGAGTGGCAGAGATTGGGGCTTGGTCTATACTCTCCTTGGGATGCCATGTGTTTCTTGTAGGGGAACCTTAAACGAGTGAGTCCCCTCATTTGCACAGTTTGACCAATGCAATAGAACATTATATAAATGTGTGATAGTGACACGCATCTCAGTCAGCCCCCATGTCCCCCCACCCTCATGGCTTATAATATAAATATAAATGAGCTAGTTTTTTTGCATAAAAATTAGGGATGAGCGCACTCGGATTTATGAAATCCGAGCCCACCCGAACGTTGCCGATCCGAGTCAGATCCGAGACAGATCCGGGTATTGGCACCAAATTCAAATCTGAAACTGAGGCTCTGACTCATAATCCCGTTGTCGGATCTCGCGATACTCGGATCCTATAAATTCCCCGCTAGTCGCCGCCATCTTCACTCGGGCATTGATCAGGGTAGAGGGAGGGTGTGTTAGGTGGTCCTCTGTCCTGGTAGATCTCGTGCTGTGCTGTTTAGTGCTGTGCTGTGCTGTTTAGTGCTGTGCTGTGCTGTTTAGTGCTGTGCTGTTTAGTGCTGTGCCGTGCCGTGCCGTGCCGTGCCGTGCCGTGCCGTGCCGGTGGTGCTGTACTCTGTCCTTCTGAGGTCAGTGGTGCTGCTGGGTCCTGTGCTGTGTCCTGTTCAGTCCAGTGGTGCTGTGTCCTGTGCTCTGTGCTTCTAAGGGCATAGTTATTTCCCCATTATTCCCAAGTTTTTAAAAAATAAAAAAAAAGTAAAAAAAAAATTACAATTAAAAATTAAAAAAAAAATATATATAATTATAACCAAATTTGCAAAACCAATCCAGCAGTATAAGTCCATTGATACTGCAATATTACAAAGTTCACACATTCTGCAGTATCAGTCCAGTGGTGCTGTGTCCTGTGCTCTGTCCTGCTGAGTTCCGTAGTGCTGCTGGGTCCTGTGCCGTGTCCTGTTCAGTCCAGTGGTGCTGTGTCCTGTGCTCTGTGCTTCTAAGGGCATAGTTATTTCCCCATTATTCCCAAGTTTTTAAAAAATAAAAAAAAAGTAAAAAAAAAAATAATATATATATATAATAATTATAACCAAATTTGCAAAACCAATCCAGCAGTATAAGTCCATTGGTACTGCAATATTACCAAGTTCACACATTCTGCAGTATCTTGTGCTACATATAATGGAGACCAAAAATTTGGAGGATAAAGTAGGGAAAGATCAAGACCCACTTCCTCCTAATGCTGAAGCTGCTGCCACTAGTCATGACATAGACGATGAAATGCCATCAACGTCGTCTTCCAAGCCCGATGCCCAATCTCGTAGTACCGGGCATGTAAAATCCAAAAAGCCCAAGTTAAGAAAAAGTAGCAAAAAGAGAAACTTAAAATCATCTGAGGAGAAACGTAAAGTTGCCAATATGCCATTTACGACACGGAGTGGCAAGGAACGGCTTAGGCCCTGGCCCGTGTTCATGACTAGTGGTTCAGCTTCACCCACGGATCTTAGCCCTCCTCCTCCTCCCCCCCCCTACAAAAAATTGAAGAGAGTTATGCTGTCAGCAACAAAACAGCAAACAACTCTGCCTTCTAAAGAGAAATTATCACAAATCCACAAGGCGAGTCCAAGGATGTTGGTGGTTGTCAAGCCTGACCTTCCCATCACTGTACGGGAAGAGGTGGCTCGGGAGGAGGCTATTGATGATGTAGCTGGCGCTGTGGAGGAACTTGATGATGAGGATGGTGATGTGGTTATTGTAAATGAGGCACCAGGGGGGGAAACAGCTGATGTCCATGGGATGAAAAAGCCCATCGTCATGCCTGGTCAGAAGACCAAAAAATGCACCTCTTGAGGTGTGGAGTTATTTTTATCCAAATCCAGACAACCAATGTATGGCCATATGTAGCTTATATAAAGCTCAAATAAGCAGGGGTAAGGATCTTGCCCACCTAGGAACATCCTCCCTTATACGTCACCTGAATAACCTTCATAGTTCAGTGGTTAGTTCAGGAACTGGGGCTAGGACCCTCATCGGTACAGGGACACCTAAATCCCGTGGTCCAGTTGGATACACACCAGCAACACCCTCCTCGTCAACTTCCTCCACAATCTCCATCAGATTCAGTCCTGCAGCCCAAGTCAGCAGCCAGACTGAGTCCTCCTCAATACGGGATTCATCCGAGGAATCCTGCAGCGGTACGCCTACTACTGCCACTGCTGCTGTTGCTGCTGTTAGTCGGTCATCTTCCCAGAGGGGAAGTCGTAAGACCGCTAAGTCTTTCACAAAACAATTGACCGTCCAACAGTCGTTTGCCATGACCACAAAATACGATAGTAGTCACCCTATTGCAAAGCGTATAACTGCGGCTGTAACTGCAATGTTGGTGTTAGACGTGCGCCCGGTGTCCGCCATCAGTGGAGTGGGATTTAGAGGGTTGATGGAGGTATTGTGTCCCCGGTACCAAATTTACTACCGGGGCCACTCCACTGTGCAGTCCATATTTAGGTGTATCAGATATTAAACAACGGTGACAGTTGATGCCCAATTTTTTAATTATATTGTGGCCTCGGTACCAAATTGTGTACCGGGGCCACCACACTACGCAGTCCATACCCTTTTTTGGTGGAATTCTGACACGTGGAGGGTTTTTTAATTATATTGTGGCCTCGGTACCAAATTGTGTACCGGGCCCACCACACTACGCAGTCAAGATAGATAGATGCGTATCATAGATAAAGTACATTCAGTGGTGTGGGGCAAATTGAAAAATATTCAAAATGCACTGACATTATCAAAAACAAGTGGTTGTCACATGCTAAAACTCCAACATGTATATGATGGAGAGGATGGAGGAGCAGCCGTATGTGTAGTGTAATGCAGACCTGTTGAAGGTTTTTTATATATTTTATTGTGGTGCCCAGTGCCCACTCCTCTACGCAGTCCAGGTACATTTATTGGTGCGAATCATAAAAGTTCAGGGTTTTTAATATATATTGTGGTGACCCACTCCTCTACGCAGTCCAGGTACATTTATTGGTGCGAATCAAACAAGTTGATGGTTTTCTTATTATATATATTGTGGTGACCCACTCCTCTAGGCAGTCCAGGTACATTTATTGGTGCGAATCATAAAAGTTCAGGGTTTTTAATATAAATTGTGGTGACCCACTCCTCTACGCAGTCCAGGTACATTTATTGGTGCGAATCAAACAAGTTGATGGTTTTCTTATTATATATATTGTGGTGACCCACTCCTCTAGGCAGTCCAGGTACATTTATTGGTGCGAATCATAAAAGTTCAGGGTTTTTAATATATATTGTGGTGACCCACTCCTCTACGCAGTCCAGGTACATTTATTGGTGCGAATCAAACAAGTTGATGGTTTTCTTATTATATATATTGTGGTGACCCACTCCTCTAGGCAGTCCAGGTACATTTATTGGTGCGAATCATAAAAGTTCAGGGTTTTTAATATATATTGTGGTGACCCACTCCTCTACGCAGTCCAGGTACATTTATTGGTGCGATTCATAAAAGTTCAGGGTTTTTAATATATTGTGGTGACCCACTCCTCTACGCAGTCCAGGTACATTTATTGGTGCGATTCATAAAAGTTCAGGGTTTTTAATATATTGTGGTGACCCACTCCTCTACGCAGTCCAGGTACATTTATTGGTGCGATTCATAAAAGTTCAGGGTTTTTAATATATATTGTGGTGACCCACTCCTCTACGCAGTCCAGGTACATTTATTGGTGCGAATCATAAAAGTTCAGGGTTTTTAATATATATTGTGGTGACCCACTCCTCTACGCAGTCCAGAAAGATACCTTGTTGCAACGTTTTGGACTAATAACTATATTGTGAGGTGTTCAGAATACACTGTAAATTAGTGGAAATGCTTGTTATTGAATGTTATTGAGGTTAATAATAGCCTAGGAGTGAAAATAAGCCCAAAAACTTGATTTTTAAACTTTTTATGTTTTTTTCAAAAAAAATCCGAATCCAAAACCTTAAATCCGAACCGAGACCTTTCGTCAAGTGTTTTGCGAGACAAATCCGAACCCCAAAAATAACGAAAATCCGGATCCAAAACACAAAACA